>NW_015150737.1:317842-319451 GCF_000732505.1 Cyprinodon variegatus
AAGGAGAACAGAACACATAAAATATAAAAGTACTTTAATTTTCATTTTTGGTAGTTTGAGAGGAAAAGACAAAAATGTCTGTAAATGTGTCTCTTCTGATTGGTCAGGATGAGGTGTGGATAATATTATCTGTCAGAGGAGGGATTAGCGTCACTGTGAGAACCTGAATATTCGTCTCATCGCTGAACTTTCAGCCTGTTTCAGTTCGAGCGCCTCACCTCATCTATAGTCTTCTTCACTTCAGGTTTCTCAGTTTCTCCACAGGCGAAGATGAGGTCAGCTCCAAGCGTCCGGACGAACTCCAGCTCCTCCCTCAGGCCGTCCGTCTCCGCCTTGATGGCCTGGCGAACACATTGCATGGAGGAATTTAGCTTTGAGACAGAAAACGAGGCTCTAAAAACGGGATATTCCCGACAGGATCGTCTCACGGACCTCAGCTGCTTCGATCTGCTGTTTGATGAGCGACGGGTCCACCCCAGGGTCCTCCAGCTCTCTCACGATATCCTGGGAGTCTCTGAGCGTGCTCAGTAGAGCCGCCACATCGGCCCAGAACTTCCCGGCTAGGTCCAGGACGTCGTTCAGCTTGGTCTCTCTTTCCTCGGCTCGCTGGCGGATCTCATCCCATAGAGAACGAAGGCGCAGGAGGCGGGAGCGCACGGCTGCATTAGACAGGATGAATGAAGGTCAAAGGTCAGGTCCTCAATCGAAACATTAACGGGTAACTCCATGGCAGCCTCTCACCCTCAGCAGCCGGATCGTCGTGAGCCGCTCTGCCGATAAGCTCCTCCCCACGCGAGCAGAGGGCGGAGAAGCTCGGCAGCAGCTTGTCCAGCTCCAGCCCCTGAGCCCGGTGCTCCGCCAGCTGCTCCCGGATCTTCTCCACCTCGGCGGCGACCGGAGGGGGCAGGCGGAGCCTCTGCACCGCCCCCTCCAGAGTCTCCAGCAGCGGGTCCATCTTGTCGTGGAACTGAAGGGGAGGAGAAACGAAGAGGAAGGTCATGAGGAGAAGGAAGAGCGCTGGAGTCTGAGTAACATGTTGAAAGTGAGTAAGTAGTGAGATATTATTGGGATGGTCGACAGCATGGGAATCGTTACAGTTTGCTAAAAACATTTTAACAATTTAAAAAAAAGGTTGACCTTCTCCTAACTCTCTTATTTAATCTGTTGGGTTTGTAACGTGTCGGGAGAACATGTCTGGTGTGACGCTCTTTGTTTTTATTGTTTCAGGCTGAACCTGCTGACAGGTCAGGGAGGCTGAATGGGGAATAAATTAATAATTCAACTGCACCAGACTTTGTTTTCTACGGAAGAGGATTAGGGCCACTGGAAAAAAAAGTTAACTGATTTTTAAATGTTATTTCAGTTTAGTATGGGAAAAAGTCAGAATCCTGACTTTAATCTCAAAATTCTGACTTTTTTCTCAAAATTCTGACTTTTTTTATTGTCAGAATTCAGTCAGAATTGTGGGATGTAGATCTTAACAACAGACCTCAGCTAGTTCTGAATGGACCTCCAAACCACCACAGACTGATGCGCAGAAACTATTTCTTTTCTCTTCAGCACAGCAAAGCAATAAAAAATCTCTGTGCTGTAATTAGCATCACCTCGC
>NW_015150737.1:320664-323241 GCF_000732505.1 Cyprinodon variegatus
CAACGCGCGTCAGAGCCACTTTTGGACCGCGCAGCCAGAGCAGCAAAGCTGCTTCAGCCGCGCGTCAGAATTCACTGGTACAAGCAGTAAAAATGAAGCAGCAGACGCGATTTTGCTGCTTTTGCTGCCCCCGGTGTGAACGCAGCATTAGACCCCGAAGCTGCTGATAACCTTCAGCAGTGGTTGTATGTCTGTTTGGGTCAGCATTGCTTTGATCCACTGAACGTTACAGATATTTGTTTCTGCTCAGCTACCAGACCTTTGATTCATTGTCTCCTTTCTATCTCCTCTTTCTTTCATCTTTTCTCTTTTTTTCTTCTTCTTCTGTTCTATTTACATTACAGTGTCCATAAAATCTGTAAAACTCCCTGCATAATTATAATAAAGCAATTTATACGCATTAAACAAGTGGAGCAATATGGCGATAGCCGTACTGCTCCACTTCTGAAAGTAAAAGCTGTTGGGCTCTTTTTGGCATCAAGACAATTATTCTTATTGCCACATTGCCAGACAGGACACTGGAGGAAAAAAAAAAAACTTTTCAAGACTTTGACTAGACCGTTGCAACATCCCGGTTCTTCTTCTTTCAGCTCCTCTGTTTCTGCTGCTGAGTTTAGGATCATTGTCGGGTATTATCTCTTCCAAACAAATTTTAGTGTTGAACTTTAACCTCTAACCTGCTAACTGACGCCTGTAGATTCTGGGATGTAGATCTTAACGACAGACCTCAACTAGTTTTGAATGGACCTCCAAACTGCCACAGACTGATGCGCAGAAACTATTTATTTTTTCTCTTCAGCACAGCAAAGCAATAAAAAATCTCTGTGCTGTAATTAGCATCACCTCGCTGCTACGTTCCCTGCTAAATATGAACGAAGCAGCAAATCTGCACTGATTTTTTTTAAATCATAACTGATGCTTCTGATGCCCTTGCAAGGTGTCAAACAAAAGCAAATGTCCTTTAGCCTTTAACTGCTTGGCAACCTGGGAGAATCCCTCCAACTCGGGCTGAGGACCTCTTTGGAACTTGTTTTCTCCAGTTTGGAAATATTTAGATATCCACATGTAGCTCCATCCTTAACAACACATTATGAATTATTAATTGATGATGTGTTAATTTATTATACTTTAATATCAGCTGCCTGTTGCGGGTCAGAACTGACGGTTTCCACAATAGTTAAGACAGATCCCGTCCAGATATGCAGTTATAATCTTCATTCTGTACGTGGCGAATATTTGGGAATAGAAGCAGAGCGGCGTCCTTCAGCTAAGAACAAAGTGTAATATTTTGATAAGGCTGGAGCCATGGATGTCTCCTCATCTGAAAACGTGTGTGACGTAATGATGCGGCAGACTGGAGATATATAAAATGCCTCTTTAACTGTTAATCGGGGCCACTTCCTGAGAAGTGAGCCCCGTTGGTAAGCAGCTGCCTTCTGTAAACTCTAAGCAACTTCTCTGTTCTAAGCAAGATTACAATTTCTATCAGAATCTGTTGTCATGTCTCCTGGTTATTTAATACATATAAATTATGAGTGACTTATTTTCTGGAAAAAGAACCAGAGAGAGAAAGCTTCACGGTTTTAGACATAGAGAGCCTGTCTTTAACACAAATAAGTAACTTTTGCACACATTTCTTGAATTTAAGCCCTTTAAATGTATTCAGTAAGCTGATTTTTAACCATCTATATGCAGCTAAAAACACCAGAAAGTTCTCAGCCAAACACTTCAGGTTGGGAGTCGCCGTTTCGTTAAATAAAATATCTCAATACGTCACTTTAAACATGTCAGCCAGGTCTCATTATGTGAGAAACTAAGAGTTCATCAACAAACAGGAGGAAACATTAACTACAGACTTTAAGGGGAAGATTTAACTCAAAAGATATCATTAGGTCCTGACATCTTTTATGAATTTAATTAACCTACATCACTACAAATAAAACTAATCTTACCACAGAGGAGAAAACTTCTGCAACAACATTTAAATGTAGAAATCTAAGAATATTGTTAAGAAAGTTCAGTATTTTTTCTCATTAATTTCAGAAAGTGAAACTCGTATCACATAGATACACAATTTTTAAAGCCTTTTTTCTTGTAATTGTGATAATTATGACTTTCAGAGAAAGAAACCTCAAATAAAAGTGTCCCAGAAACGGGTGGGTACTATCTAGTTACAGTTACTCTAGTAACTTTTTAACAGACACTTTCGGCTGAATAGTACGGAGGAGGATTAGGGCCAGTGGAGAGAAAAAAAAAAAAGTTAACTGATTTTTACATTTTATTTCAGTTTAGTATGGGAAACAAGTCAGAATTCTGAGAAAAAAGTCGGAATTCTGACTTTTTTCCCATATTAAACTGAAATAAAATGTAAAAATCAGTTAACTTTTTTTTTTCAGTGGCCCTAATCCTCTTCCGTAGAATAGCATCCTTTTTACTTTAACTCAAGCAATATTATCATGAAGTATCTCCTACTTCAGTCATTTTTACTCACTGCGAGTCACTTTAACTGGAACAAAGAAGAATTTTAACATAAAATGCACCAAATACAGACTGTGAACGATTCACTAGAACTAAGTT
>NW_015150737.1:324140-329862 GCF_000732505.1 Cyprinodon variegatus
GATTCGCGTTAACCCCGCCCCCTAACTTTGATGGGTGAGTTTGACAGATTCTTATGAAATAATTATATATATATTTTTAATTAAATGAAGACGTATTTTATTAAATTAATGACACATTTATATATTTAATTCCTTATTTTTTTTAATGAATTACACATTTAATTCATTGTTTATCGCTGTATTTATTTATTTAATTTTGGCACTTTTTATCCTCCATTGTAGGTAGGTATGTATTTATATGAATATATATAGCAACATAATTATAAATATTGTAAATTGAAGAAATACGAAGAATTAAAGGGGTAGGAGTACATAAGTTTTACTTCCTTCTACTCCTTTTTGCACATGTAATAGAGCTAAATTAACTCAGGAAAGAAAGGTACCTTGTTTGTTGTTTTTCTCTCCAATGTTTTTAAACATTGTTTAATTGTTTTTTTTTGTTTTTTTCTTGCATGTTCAAAATAAAGAAAAAAAAAACAAGAAATACATTTTTAAAATATAAAAATCAGTTAAACTTGCTGAAATAAGTGAGATTAAATACTGAACTTCTTCAGCCTGTTCTTATTTCTGCATATTCTGACACAGAAGGAAGAGTTTCTCTAAGTTTAGGTGCAGCATTCAGGTTTAACGCTTCAGGTGAACATCTTGAGTGCAGGTTGGATGTCTTACCTCTAGCAGCTGGGTGATTGCAGTGACCATGGAGAAAAATGGAGGTGAGGAGCAACAACACACACAGGCAACATCCCACAATGAAGGAGGGGTGGAGGTGGGAGGAGTTTGACAAGCAGGGTTAGGTGAAAAGGATGAAGGTGGGGAGGAGGAAGGAGACAAGGTGGTGGGTGGAGGATGGAGGAAAAGATATGGGTGGGAGGAGGAGACGGAACGAGGCGTGGAGTGGTTTATAGGAGGGGTGGAGAAACAACACGGTGAGTTCAGTCAGTCATGCTTTCAGTTACAGAACAAAATAACAGCAGAAACGACGCTGATCCAGCAGCGTCTCATGAGATGAGATTAGGATGTAGCTACAATATCAGGCACAGTGCGAAAAAACCCTGAAAAACTCAACAGTTTGCTTCATTCAGTCTAAATGCTGACATCATTACGGTCTCTGTTAGCCCTGTTAACTTTAACATGATGCTGGGGATCAGTTATACGGCTGGTTACAGACGTAAACAGATGGACACGGGTCTGCCAGGACCTGCCCATCAACAAAAACCATAAAAAAATTAAACAACGAATCAAGCTGGAAATATTCAACATATTTTAAGACATTTTTCTTTTTTTTCTAGGCTGTTTGGGATCGTCCGTTTTAAAAACATCTGTTTCTATGAGCGACTGTCCTGTTTGCATTTCTGATTAGAGTAAAACAAACAAAGAGGAAAAGGTTTGTAAAGAATCGGTGTTGTTGTTTACAGGACCTCGGTTTTGGATTCCCAACCCTGCTTATAAACACAGTGGAGTAAAAGTAATTGAGCTGGAAACCAGTTTTGTTAGCCATAAATCTTTGTTAGTTTCCAGCGAGCGAAAAACATCTTAAAACGTTCAAACACGGCCAGAAACTTCATGCTGTTTAGTAACGATGTTGATGCCTGATTAAGATAAAAACACTGCAGATGTTTAGATTCCTTGGTTTAGTGTACTACATAAACACGTCTGTCTGCAGCTGAAGGACGGACAGATCAGTGATGCTGCGGGCCGTACCTGTGCAGACTGAGACACCGCCTCATCCAGAGCTCCTGCGCGACCTTTCACCTCCTCTTTGATGGCCAGGTAGCGTCGTTCTGCTTGGGTGTAGCGCTGCCTCACTGTCTCCCCCTCCTGGAGGCTGAGCTCCGCCAGCTGCGGTCCGATCTTCAGCAGCTTGTCGATGTGGGGCTTGTGCTCGGCGATGGACTCTCTGAGCAGCTGCATGCAAATATTAAAATCCTTTAACATGTAGACAGAGCACAGTTTTAACCCCTGAGGCAGAGAGTGGGATGTCTCACCCTCATCTGGTCCTGCTGCAGCCGGAGAGCGTCTGTGTCGATAGCTGGAGGCGGGAGCTGGGCGATGAGGGCTTCGGTCTCACCCAGCCACGGCTCCAGCTCCTCATAGGTCTCCCAGAACCGAGCCACCAGGACCTGAGCCTGCTCCAGAGCTGAGAACCGCTCGCTGTGGCTCTGACTCACCGCATCGTAGCGCGTGCTCAGAGAATCCGTTTTCACCTGAGGGAGGAGACACCATTAAATCCCTCGCTCCCGCAGACCGTTTTTGACACTACGAGGAAATGTTGGTGACGTGCCATCAGAGCGTCCTTCTGAGCGTCGCTGCAGGCTTCCAGAACTTCGTCTCTGACTCTGAGGAGCTGATCAACGGTGTCTTTGTGTCGAATGATGTCGATGTTGAAGGCTCTCTGCACCTGAAGCTGAGCCACCGTGACGTCGGGCTCCAGACTCAGGGGGCCCAGAGACGTCAGCTTACGCTCGGTCTCCCCGACCCAGGCCAGCTCTGCGTCCACCGCCTCCTCGTACTGTAGAAAGGAGTTCACAGTGAGCAAAACTCGTTTCAATAACATTTAACACTATAATGCCAAATGTATCGTATTTGATACAAACGGTTTCTGAAATGTTTTGCGTCTGAAACCTTTTGCATAATTTAATGGTAAAAACTTTGCTCAAAATCCTATTGTACACAATCAGATATACCTGATAGAGGGCAGAAGACTACGCATAGTAATAAATTATTAATATCAAAAATGTATTTGTTTTTTCTTTTTACATATTTTGTTAAAAGGCCAAATAAGGACTTCAAACCAAAAAAAACTCGAGATCAGGATGGTGTCACGAGGCTAAAAATGGCTATCTACCTGACTCGAAGAGACAAACTGCAGGAAGGACCTGAGCTCGATGCCGTGGCTCTGTGGAAGCGTAACATCAAAGCCAGGTTGAGGCTGGAGTTTTGCTTCCACAAACCCACTGGGGATTTAAGGGTTTTTTACAACTGTGGGGTTTTAATAGTGTGTTGTGCACCATTTCTGACTCGGGAGAGCTAAAATATAACAAGCTGCTATTATAATTATGTCCTGATGTCCTGAGTTTTTTAACTGTTCTTCTTTCAATCATTGTTAAAGTCAATTTTCTCTCCATTAATTTGGCAATGACATAACAGAAATGAACATTGATTCTTAAGACAGTTGGACGCTTCTTGCATTACCTGCTGCGACCTCTGGATGGCAGCTTGCACCAGCTGCACACGCTGAGTGATGGTCTCATCTGCATGCCGATAACGCTGGTTGGCGTCGGCGACAAGCCGGTCCAGGCCTTCGCGTGCTCGCCACGGCACCAGATCCAGCAGAGCGCTGCCCACCTCGTTTACCGTGTCCAGAACCAGCCGCTTCTCAGCCGACACTTTCTTCAGCTCCTGCAGCAGAGAACCAGAACGTGGTGAAAAACAGGCCAACATGAAGCTCGTTAAAAAAAAAAGCATTTTAAATGTCAAATCCTGAAAAAAAAATCTCAGATGGACAAAACCTGGAGACAGGAAACAAATTATATAACAGAAATCCTTTCAACAGCTTTGAAAATGTTACTGAGTTCCAAGAATAAAGAGCATTTCTATGGAAACTCAGCTGTGGGTGGGTTGATGCTGGAAACACTGAAAAAAACATCATTACAGAAGGAAAGCATTAACAAAATAAAAGTCTGTAGTTAATAAAGGATGAAAGCAGGTCTTACGGACTTTTAAAGTTATGATTACGCTGTGTTTAACTGACCTTTGACCCTTTTCAAGTAAGTCTGAAACTATCTTCAGGCTGTTGGCTGATCTAAACTGAAATGAGTCAAAATTACCACTAGAGGGAGCTCATGTACTCACAGGTCAATATGTTTTGAGCCTTGTTTTTATAATAACTTAGATTTTTCAATTTGAGAGTAAACTTTATTCCTATTTTTAAATATATATCTTGTTAAGGAAAATATCAAATGTAATTTATAAACCTTTTAAAACACTTTTTTTTAAAAATAATAACAGGAAATCCTAAAACTACGGATGAGGATTAGGGCTACTGAAAAAAGAAAAAAGTTCACTGATTTTTTTTTTTTAATTTCAGTATAGTATGGGAAAAAAGTCTGAATTCTGAGATTAAAGTCAGAATTCAGACTTTTTTCTCAGAATTCAGACTTTTTTCTCAGAATTCAGACTTTTTTCTCAGAATTCAGACTTTTTTCTCAGAATTCAGACTTTTTTCTCAGAATTCTGACTTTAATCTCAGAATTCTGAGAAAAAAGTCAGAATTCTGAGTTTTTCCCATTTTAAACTGAAATAAAATTTAAAACTCAGTTAACTTTTTTTTTTCAGTGGCCCTAATCCTCTTCCGTATAAAACCACCGCTCCAATGACGCCTTATTTTATCTGGTTTTGTGAGGTCGCAATGTAAGACAGAGAGAGGCCCTAACTCCTCCCACCTTCTGTCTCTCCTGGTAGGCAGGTGAGGAGTCCGGCTCCACATTGTTAAGCTCCGCCTCTACGCCGTCCAGCCACAGGTTGAGGTCATCGTGTGCGGAGGCGAAGCGTGTTGAGAGCTGCAGGGCCTGTTCCAGCGTGCGGAGGGCCTTGCTGCTGCCGGCCGTCATCTCGGCGTAACGGGACTTGATCCCGTCCAGCTTCTCCTGGATCAGGAGGACTTCCTCGCCTGTAAAGGGAGACGCCGCAACCCATCAAGGACCATCCAGGAGCTTCGAGGTTCTTAGTCTCCTTAGGGAGGAGCTTACCTGTGGTCTGTTTGAGTAAAGCTTGGCCGTTCTTGATGGCCTGATCTACTGTTTTCTTCCTGCTCAGGATTTCTTCATTAAGAGCCTGAAGACGAAAACAGAAAATGTTTCATTTATGCTTCTGATTCCTGTGGTTCCTCTGAAAAGGACAGAAGCTGCTTTTGTTATTTGATGCGATGAGGCTTTAACGGCGGCTCTCTGTGTCGTACCAGTGTGTGTTTGTGCTGCTCAGCCAGCTGCTGGGGCAGGTAGCTCTGCACAGAGACCTGACTGAGTCTCTGAGCCACCTCCGCCAGCCAGTTCAGCACCTCCACCTCTTCTTCCCCAAACAGCTGCGCGTTGGCCAGCGCCTGATCCAGCAGCGCTGCCCGCCGAGCGCACCAATCGGCGAGCTCGGAGTGACCCGACCTCACCGCCCCCACACGCTCCCGCAGCCAATCCCTATCGGCTGCGCAGCTGAGCGGGGACAGCGACTGGCCAAGGGACTCCAGGCGGTCAACCTCGGCTTCTCTGGAGGAAACGTCCTCTAGGAGCGCCTGGGAAGTGTGTGTGTGTGTGTGTGTTTATATGAGGAAAATGAGAAAGAAAAATAAGACAACAGAAAAATGATGAAAACACAAAATAAGAGCATGCAAGATGAGAAATCATAAATAAAAACAAATTAAAACAACATAAACATTAAAAGATGGTAGAAACAAATAAAAATAACTCAAATAAAAACTGAATCACAGAGACATGGCTGCTGGATGAGCTTTTTGTACATTAAGTTAATCCCGTGAATGCTTTTAATTTCAGAAATTGGAAAGATTTTCCAGCCAGTGGCGTCAATAAGAAGGTCAGAGGGGGGCCATGGGCCCTGCTGCCAACTCTAAATATGTAAATGAAGAGAAGGAGCAACAATGACCCCCAAAAACTTTTAATATATGTGACATATTTATATATTTAGTCATTTGTTATTATTTTATACTCACACC
>NW_015150737.1:334846-335810 GCF_000732505.1 Cyprinodon variegatus
AAGATTTATCTATTCATAATGCTTTACTGCTGCGCCCCCTAGAGGTGGCAGTTTAACTGTAGGTTGCCATGGTCACAATATGCAACAAATTTTCTGTATTATTGGTGAATTTTCTAAAAAATCAATAAACAAAGTAATACGTAATCAACTGTGGTTTCCTTTTTGTTCAGCTTATGACTGGACTTATAAACTTATGATATATTTCTTAATAAGATTTCGATTCGATATCAAACAAAATAAAACTATCTGGACAAACGGATGACAATTGCTTTGCCAAGGTTATATTTTGAATTCAGCATTTTAGAAATATCGCTTTGACTACATAGAACCCAAAATGTTATCATAGACTGAAATGTATAAGGAATATATGACATGTCATTTCAAATTAAGATTAAATTATATTGGAATATATACTGATATTGAATCTGTGGTAATCTAAATGGGGGCCCAGCTAGAACAGTTTGTAAGTTCTGTCTTCCAAAGTTAAAATTTAGACAACTTTTATCGTAATTTCATTACGGAAGAGGATTAGGACCAATGAAAAAAAAAAGTTAACAGTTCTCAGAATTCCGACTTTTTTCTCAGAATTCAATTTTTTTTCCTCAGTATTCCAACTATTTTTTTTTTCAGAATTCTGACTTTAATCTCAGACTTCCGAATTTTTTTCTCAGACTTCCGACTTTTTTTCCTCAGAATTCCGACTTTTTTTCTCAGAATTCAATTTTTTTTTCTCAGTATTCCGACTATTTTTTCAGAATTCTGACTTTTTTTCTCAGAATTCTGACTTTTTTTCTCAGAATTATCACTTTTTTTCTCAGAATTATCACTTTTTTCCTCAGAATTCTGACTTTTATCCCAGAATTGTGGATTTTAATGTAGATGGGCACCATGAAGGAAGAGATGTGGAGCACTCAGCTTCACTGACAAAGATGTGAGTCGTTTGAGGTGGCCAGTGACACATTGG
>NW_015150737.1:337701-339108 GCF_000732505.1 Cyprinodon variegatus
AAAAATCAAAACTTTTTTTTTTTCAGTGGCCCTAATCCTCTTCCGTATTTCGTATTTAAGGTGCCAGAAACCGTGTTTGTTTGTTTTTTCCCACCACCAAAAGTCATGAGAATCTGAACCACATCTGCAAATTTAAAGTTGGGTGTCCAGTAGTGCGCTACTGTAACACTCAGGACTTAAAGCTGAGTTTTACAGTAGCTTAAAGCTGTTGTAGAAAAAAAAAAACATGCATCTGATTATTTTGTTATAAAATAATGAGATAAAGTTTTAGCTTTCTACATTCCTGTGTCTATTTATTGTCTCAAGACTGATAATCACAGATTTTTAGTTCCAGACCTCTAACCGCTGAAATAATATTAACTAATAAATGCTAAAAATAAAAAGACATGCTTCACCAACATAAAAAAAACCTCCTCTTTCTACATTAATTATTTTATGTAACATAATAGCTGACAAATTTTGTCTGTTTTCTGTATTCTAAGCAATGAAAACAACATTTATTTCCTGCTTCATTGATAAAACCCGTCGGGGTCAAGCTCAGGTGAAAACCGGTCCTCTCCGCGTTTCTGAACCCCACAGTACCTTGTGCTTGACGATCTGTTGGCTGATCTTGGCCGTTTGGGTTCCCATGGGCTCGGCGGAGCTCAGGCGTCTCTCGGTAGCGCTCAGCCATTCTCCGAGCGGCTCCAGGGCTTCGTGGAACTGAAGAGCCAGAACCTGCAGCTCCTCTAGTTGCCGTTGCCTGAGAAGCGATGAAGGAGATGAAGACAGATGAGGACGAGCACTTTTATTGGTGTTTTATTGCTTTGGCTGGCTTGTTTCTAGTCACACAGCTGTTCCTCTCTCTGTAAACCCGTTTTATTAAACATTCATGAAGCTTTTATTACATTTAAGTTCATCTGAAGCTTCTTATAAATTGATTTGTCAGACACAAATCAGTTTTAAAAAGAGCTGAAGTGTTATTTCACGTGTTCATGAGTTTGTCATTGTAAAGCAGAGCTTCAGACAGTTAATCAGATTTCATGCTTTCTAACATGATGTAAGGCTTCTCTGTGCAATCAGACTAAACCCGTCGATGCATCTCTCCATAAGCAGCCCTACTTTACTGCACTTTCAGTGTTTTGAAAGCATTAATCAAAGATAAATGACATTTCCCCACAGGAGTCCAAACGTATAGAAACATGTTTCAATAATTTTCAGTCAAACCCGATAGAAGAAACCAGGAAATAAGCTGGAGATGCTGAGATGTTGCTGAGTCTCTTATTTGAATTCTGAAAAAGTCTGACGAGCTTCTTTCACAGAACGAAAAAGGTTCCTAATTGGCGGTCGACTGAAACAATCCAGATTAGGGATGCACGATATTGGCCGATATCCGATATGCCGATATTTTAAAAATCATGTAGTCGA
>NW_015150737.1:341605-353286 GCF_000732505.1 Cyprinodon variegatus
AAACTTCACGAGTTGTTTTCCGCAATTTCGGTCATAAAAACAAAACAAGCCAGCCTCCTGTCAGCGGCACTGTCTGCGGTCAGCTACAATTTGGGAGAGGAGCAGCGGAGCGTCTGTGGAGGGGGCGGGACGTCTGGAGCCGAGGTATTGAAATGCAGTCACTGCACTGATTATGTGCAGTATTTTTGCAGTATTTTTTGATGCAACTTTTGTACTTCTGTTATTTGCTGTTGTTTCTAAAAAAAAAATAATAATGCATAACTATATTACAGCTTTCATTGATTTATTTCAAACTTGAAATTTGTTAAGCCTGTAAGGTTAAAGTTTAACCTTACTTACAGGTAAAGTAAGGTAAAAAAAATAATAATAAAATAAAATAATAATTAACCGATTATTTGAATCGAATCGTGGTGTATTCTTGGGTATCGAAAATAATCGAATCGCTGGGTCAGGAAATCGATACTGAATCGAATCGACATGATGGATGTGATTTACACCCCTAATTTCAACAAGTGCTACCAAAAATAAGTTTTGCATGTAGACAATACCTAAAAACAAGTTAGTACTCATTAATGCGAATAAAAAAAATCATTGAACAAGCAGGAATTGAGCTGAAATATGGTGAAAAACTGGCCCTGCTTTGGGAATCACTGGAGGCTCCTGTAAGAGTTGGGCTCTCAGCATAGTCTGCTAACACCGTCTTTACTAAAACTGCATCAGGTCGATGCTGCAGGAACAAAAGAACAACCGCACACATTTCTGCATGAAGCTGAATAAACGAGGAAGGGCTGTTTATTTACACACTTTAAACGATCCTCTCAGGTTTCATCTGATTGTTGTTTTTGGGAACCACTGCATTAAGTGGAAGCTCAAAATGATTACCTTGCAAGTTACCGTTTATTTCATTACAAAGAGCTTTTCACATGAAAGAAAAACTGTTTGTGAAACCAGATGAGTTTTAACTCTTATTGAATGGCTGAAATTAAGACAAAAACACAGATGGACAACAGACATGCCTCCTGTGAAATATTTATCATCCTATTTTTGTCTTTGCTTCATAAAGTCTGGTTCTACTTTTGTTCCTTGAATAGAGCCTTTGTCCAGTTGAACTGAAGCTTACTTCATTTGTTGTGCAACCCAGAAATAACTTGCATTTTCTCCACGACAATGAACCCATTTTTCATCAGATTATTAAACCTCGTATATTATTCTATACCAGATATCGAGCTAAACTGAATATCTGCCCTAAACTTTTTGTCGTCTTTAAGCTAAAAGGTGAAACTTTTACGTCACAGACGTAAAAAAGCATTACTGATCTCTGACTTCAGGACATGCATGTGCAAAAACACAGGAAATGTGTGATGATAAACAAGGAGACATGTTTTTCTAGACTGGAAACTGATTCAAGGCAGTGTTTTTTTTTTTTCTTTTACAAAAATCTATTAAAAAAATAAATTATCTTAAAAATGCATTTGTTGTTTAACAGTTGTAGTTTCATTCCATTGTTTTACCTTTTGCTCTTGGATCTGCGCCTTTACTACGCGGTATTCAGCAGAGGGAGGTCTCTGATTGGCTACCAGCTCCTCTGTGTCACTGAGCCAGCTGAGCAGAGGCTCCAGTGCATCCTGAAACTTCCCACAATGCAGCAGGGCCTCCTGCAGCTGAGCAATTCGTTCCGCAACCTGAGAAATAGACAAAAAGATACAACATACTTTTTTTTTTTTTTACTTTTAAGACACTTAAGTATAATATAAAAGCTATGAAGAAGATGCACAAAAACAAACCCCTGAACTAATTGAATTTATGATAAGTTAATAAACCTTTCCAGCACTTTTTTTCCTTTATGAATAAATTTTGATCCTGTTTTTTATCTTATTGAATCATATTTAAACGTTTCTTTTTTACTGTGGATGTCGTTGGATTTTCTTATTCCATTTAACCTGAGAAATATTTCACTTGAAAACTTTGAGAAAAAATTATTAAATAGTAAAAAAATCCGGAGAGCAGAGCTGTTGTTTCATTTAAATCAGTTTGTGAGGATGAAGGCTTGAAATCCCAGCAAAACATCTTGTTTTTCAGAGTCGTACCCGTTTGTTGAGCGAGTTCCATCGTAGGTTGGTGGTCTCCAGGTCGTGCTCCAGCGCCTGGGTGTCGGTGAGCTTGGCGGCGCTCTGGATCAGACCCTGACCCACGGCGTTGATGTGCTGCAGCTTCGGCTGGATGCCGTCCACCTGCTCACGCTCCACCGTCTGAGAGGAGGAAAGAAAATGAAGAAAAATAAACTGACAGGAAGTTCAGACTGCAAAGACACCATGCTTATTCACATGCTGGCAGGTTTTAAGGTTTTAGCTCTGGAACTGGTTGATATCAGTTTCAGACTAGGAAGTTTTGGAAGTTTAAACTGCAGATGCATTGACTTCACATTAACTTTTATTTGCAAACATTTTTCCAAATCTTTTAAAAAAGATCATTTTTTGTCATTGGATAAATATAAATCTCAGCAAACAAAGATCACAGCTAGAGTTCCTCAAGGTTCCATTCTCGGGCCACTTTTATTTAATATCAAGATGCTCCTTTAATCTCAGATAAGAGTATTAAAATAGGCAGAGGACACTGTGTAACTACATGACCACAATCCAATGTAGGAAATAAGTTGCTTTAGCAACAATTTTAACACCTGATAGATCTGAGTTCCCTTTAGGTTCATGCTAAAGACATCTGCCTTACTGTCAAACATCTCAAACCAAGTTACAAACAAATCACATTTAAATTAGTCCAATATTTCCCACTGTGGAACAATAAAGGGATTTTCTATTCTATATATAATTGTAAGAACTATATATTGTATTGCAAAGAAACGGGATGTCTTTATTTAACACAGATCAGATTACTGCGATAGCAATAGAATAAAACAGATTTCAATGGCTCCTAAATTCTAGTTTGATCCAATGCATAAAGCGCGACAGTTCAGTCTAAAGAACATGGCGGCTTCAGCCGATGAAACTAGCGTTAGCGTGGCTATCGAGCAAGTTTTATCGGAATTACAGAGTATTTCTTCACTGAAAGAAGAGCAAAACACTGCTCTGGAGGCTTTTCTCAGAGGAAGAGATGTTTTTGCTCTTCTCCCGACTGGTTTCGGCAAGAGTTTGATCTATCAATTGGCTCCTCTTCGTCGTCGCTCTGTTAGTACGTCATATGCTTCGTTGATCTGATTGGTTTATTTGGCCCGTCTATCACCAACATAGGCCAATCAGCTAACCAGTATTCACGCCCCTTCCCAAAATTACTTCAATGGAAGGTTTCCAGATGGATATGCGGAGCAAATCCATCTGGCGGAGTCAGGTTATTGACTCCAAGGCAATCCCTCACACTAAGCATGCTCGTAGCGACAGTGGAGAGGAAAAACTCCCTTTTAACAGGAATTAACCTCCAGCAGAACCATTTCTCATATTTTATAAATGTTAAGAAATGATTGACTAGACTCACAACAATCTGATCTACTAAAAATGTGTCAAAGTGTTCTTTCTTCTGAATTATGTTTCAGGAAATGTTGCTAATCAAACATTTTGCTAACCTTAGTTCATAAAAACAATGTTAATCATAAAAAACATTTCATGATTGAAGCGTAAAAGAAAAACTATTTATTTTTATAATAAAACCTGAAGAGCAAAGCAGCACATTTAATCTGCATGACAACAATAAGTAGCTACATTTAGAAGCAACTGGATCTGAGGAAGAGGGAGGACTGGGAGACGGGAAGGGAACTGGAACAACGAGGGGGGAGGAATCAAAAAAAAAGGATGGGGGGGTGGATTAGGGGGATTAGACTTCAGGATGAGTGAGTAGCTGGATGGAAAAGGCTGACTCGACACACACTCACTCTGCACTTCATCACAAACGTTTAGAAAACACACACACACAACGTCGCCTGTCTGGTCGCATTACTCGCACACGCATACAGATAAGAGCCGGAGCCGTGTTGGGATGACAATGGAAGCAGCCGTCAGACGCTAAAGACAACCAGACTTCACTTCGCTGGCTGAAAAACAGCCGGCAGCAGCCAACACGTCTCCTCTGCTGTAGTAAAACTCAGCCGCTACTGAAACCAAATACGTTCAGAGGGCTCTTCTTCTCACCAGGAATTAAAACGGTTTGACCGACCCGTAGTTTGACTCCTAAAGCTTCCAACTTCCAACAACTCATCCTACTTGTTTGAGGTAAAAAGAAGGAATAACAATAATAATAACATTGGCTTAGAGTAAATATGAAGTCCTTTTAAATGAATTTATCACATTTTAATAGGTAAGTGAGCCGTTAACACGTTGTTCATCATCCCCTAACATAACTAGAGATAATATCTTAAAAAATATATTTTAGTTGGTAAGGGAAGTGATTTTTATTTCATTTGTTTAAAGTATGTTAAGTCAAAAACTGAAGCAGTAAACTCAACAAAGAAAAGTACATGAGGTCCAACCTTTATATTACTTGCAATTTGAAAAGTATTATCTGGAATAAAACTGAGGTAAAAAAAATTTCAACCAGTTTTTATTTAACTATAGAAAACCAAACATAACTGTAAAAAAAACAAATAGAGGCTAAAGTTAAATATGATCAAATTTTGACTTTTTCCACAAAATTTTAGATTAAAAAAATCTGGGGATAAGAAAAGTCTGAATTTATAACTGGATTTTTTTTTTCTGCTGTTGTTTTGATCCCTTTTCGTTTTCGTTGTCAAAAATTTGTTTTGGAAAACATTGGTTCAGTTTGTGGCTCATTTTGTTTTGATTATTATCAGTTTTATTGTCGCTTTCCAAAGCTGTAAAGGTTCCTTCCTGCGGCCGGCGCTTCATGTGAAACTTGAATTCCACTAAACCGTCCTTTCATACTCAATAATTTGTTAAATCCACATTTTCATCCTGCTCTGTCAAATATCTGACCAGTGGGAACTCTGTAACACCACAAAGACGACCTCGCCCCCCCGTGGTCTGGCTGTGTCTGGAACAAATTCCTGCAGAGTGGGGGTCCGCTGCTGTGATGGAGGTCTGAAAGCTGCTGAAATCCTGACATTTAAAGTAAACCCACAGTGGGGTGAATCAGAGATGGTGGTGATTTGCAATTCTGCCGCAGCCAAACCCCCAAACAGCCACAAGAAGACATGAAACCAACACAGGCAGCAGAATGTGGTAAAGAAACACCGAGACCTGCGGGAAAATATCTGAACAACAAGACGAATAAGAATACAGTTATAAAAAAACTAATCATTTTATATTTTTATTAATTATCAGTGGGAGGGAGGGAGAGAGAGAGAGAAAGAAAAGGAAGGAAGGAAGGTAACTAGGGGGGGAGGAAGGGAACAAGGAAGGAAAGAAGGAAGGAAGGAAAAGAGGGAGGAAGGAAGGGAACAAAGAAGGAAGGAAGAAAGGAAACAAGGGGGGGACGAAGGGAACAAGGAAGGAGGGAGGGAGGGAGGGAAGGAAGGGAACGAGGGAGGGAGGGAGGAAACGAGGGAGGAAGGGAGGAGGGGAGTGAAGAAGGAAGCAAGGAAGGAAGGAAGGAAGGGAATGAGGGAGGGAGGAAGGGAATGAGGGAGGAAGGAAGGAAGGAAGGAAGGAAGGAAGGAAAGAGGGAGGAAGGAAGGAAGGAAGGAAAGAAGGAGGAAGGAAGGAAGGAAGGAAGGAGGGGGGGAGGGAGGGAAGGAAGGGAACGAGGGAGGGAGGGAGGAAACGAGGGAGGAAGGGAGGAGGGGAGTGAAGAAGGAAGCAAGGAAGGAAGGAAGGAAGGGAATGAGGGAGGGAGGAAGGGAATGAGGGAGGAAGGAAGGAAGGAAGGAAGGAAGGAAGGAAAGAGGGAGGAAGGAAGGAAGGAAGGAAAGAAGGAGGAAGGAAGGAAGGAAGGAAGGAAGGAGGGGGGGAGGGAGGGAAGGAAGGGAACGAGGGAGGGAGGAAGAAAACGAGGGAGGAAGGGAATGAGGGAGTGAAAAAGGAAGCGAGGAAGGAAGGAAGGGAATGACGGGGGAGGAAGGGAGCCAGGGAGGAAGGAAGGAATGAAGGAAGGAAGGAAGGAAGGAATGAAGGAAGGAAGGAAGCAAGGAAGGAAGGAAGGAGCCTTTTCTAAAGAGGAAGCAGCAGGTTCACAAACAGGTAGCTGAAGAAAAGCAGACTGATGTAAGAAGACGACCAGATTTGGGTCAAATTGAGAAAAGTTGTTTGGTGGTAACCAGGTGATGAGTTCAAAGACAGGTGTGTTTTACCAACAGCCATGCATGGTGGTGAGTGAGTCATGGTTTGGGCTGCATGCTGGCTGTGGTTCCGCTGATGGACCCATGATGCTCAACATGTTCTGTGACAAACTAAAGCAGAGAAAAATCTGCTTCCTTCAGAAACAGGCTGCAAAGTGGTGCTCCAACACAATACCCACCGCAAACACACCTCCAAGATGGCCGCTGCCTCAGTAAAGAAATTTAGGAAAAAGGTGCTGGACTGGCCAAGCACGTTTCCAGACCTGAACCCTGTGGATCACCCTAAGCAGAAGTTCTCCAACATCCACCAGCTCAGAGGCAATCTGGTGAACTCCAGATTCCAGACGTTAAGAGGAAACAATATATTTAATCTATTTGTTTGGGTTTTTATCCTATGAAAAGATATTTACAAAAACGTGAGGTGTGTCCAAACTGCTATGAGAAACTTATGAACAGTTTTCAGCTGGATTTATACCTGCTGGAAATAAGTTTATAAATGATGTATGCTGATGAAGATTCTCAGTCATCCAGGTTGTAGTCATTCAAAAAGTAAAAAAAAAAAAAAATCCACTGGACTTTTTTTCCAAGTTTGAAGACGTTTCGCTTCCCATCCAGGAAGCTTTTTCCAATTCAAAATGTCAGAAATAGAGCCAGTCCAACAATTCCCTTTAACAACAGAGACATAGACAGGTATGGGGAATTTCAGGCTAAGAAAAGACGCCGTTCCAAAGGGGTGGACCCGTTCGTTTGTTTCAATTTGCATGTTTTCTAAACTAAAACAAGGCTTTGTTGGGCTGCTGTATAAAGCCTGGAACTCAACGCTATTCCTGACTGTTTTAAATTAAAAAAGCTTCCTGGATGGAAGAGAAACGTCATCAAACTTGGAAATAAAGTCGAGTGGATTTTTTTTTTTTTTTTACTTTTTTGGACTTTATAAATCTCCGTAGAAACATGAAACTTGATTCATGCTGTGAACTAAATCACTCCAAATATATAAGCTTGATATTATCTAAATAATAAAGGATGAGATGAGGTAATGAACTTGTATTATTCCTCTGCTAATCCAACTGTTAATAATAAAGGGCAATATTTCCCATTCTTTGTTTCTAGTTAATGAAGAGTAAAAGTTAAACAAATTCAGAGTTTTTAAATCCCATCCATAGATGGGAATAAGTTTCTCTCTGATTAGCGTGCTTTAGCACAGATCAGAACAGAGTTCACTGCAGTAAACCAGAGTTTATGATGTGTTGATATTTACAGTGTCTCTCCTGCACTGTAGCTCCTCTAGAAGTTGTTGAGCAGAGTGTTTCTGAGTCTCCACAGAGGTTCATAATCAGTTAAAAACCTCTGTTCATCTGGTTTAAATCAGACAGAGCTGTATTCTCTTAATGCCGGGTTTATTTGTGCATGTTTGAAGTGCTCTCCAGGTATGAATGTGTGAGCAGGATGCAGTGTGAATGAGTGTGTTTGGTGTGTTTTTGTCGCTGGGTCGTGGCGTTGGGCGTCGCAGCTGCCTTGAACAGGAAGTCTGTCGGCCAGAACAACAATGGCTGCAGCCGTGACCCCCCCCCGCCCTATCCGTACACGCATGTGTGTCCAAGATACGGCGGAACGAGAGCAAAAATAAATCAAACCCTTGTCTATGTCATCAACATGTATTCATAGAGGGATGTATATAACTGAGCTGCTGGGTTTCCCTCCCCCCTTCCTTGTTTCAGCTCCCCCCTCTGTTTTTTCTCTGCGTCGCCACTTCGCAGTGTTTGAATAAACCACAGCTCTGGAAAAAGTCCCACATACTTGTCATTCTTCCCACCTCTGCCAGTAGAAACCACGCACAGTCCGAACTGAGCACATTTAACCGTCATCACCGTCCTCTCTTCCTGACTCCGTTACTCATCCTTCTACCTTTTTCACTTCCTTCCTCTGTGCGGCCATCCCTTCATTTTGAGCCCAGCTCTCTTTCTGGAACAAAAACCAGACCCGCTTTCCTCTTTTCCACCTCTGCTCTGAAATGAGGGTAGAAGGAATAAGTGAAAGAGCAGCTGGCTGAGTTCTTCCTACGTTTAGAAAACAGGTGCAGCATTTCTGTTCTCTAATAAATTCCTAAATCTGTGGTTGATTGAGACGAGGGCGTCCTATAGTGGATGTGAAAATGAGATAACCTGTTAAGATGGCATCGAATGGGATTAAAAAAAGATACCAAACAAATATTTTACATCAAAAGGTGTAAAAATCTGGCAGAATTGATGTTCTCACCCCAAACTAAACCTTTATTTAAGCTTATTCGATTCCACGTTCTTCCATTCACACCTGCCATTTATTACAGCAAATCTAATTAAACTGAAATAAGGATGAGAGGATGGCAGCCAGGAAGTGTCTGCCTCTTCTTTTGAGTTTAAAGACCGGAGTCTCACTTGTGACTCGGGAGGTGATGACTTGGTATCACCATGGAGCTGTAGTCATGGCTCTGGTTCAACGACCTCAAGCGAGGGGATGTAAACGCCGCTTCCCGACACCCAGTAGGAACTCTCAGGGTTTTAAATCCAGAGTAGAGCAATAAAATGTTGGTTTGGTTCTGTAAAATGTGATTGATATGCTAATTCGGTAAATTTTTTTTAAAGCTGTGTGCTCTTAAATTAAGAGGAAAAAAAAAAGAGGACTAATTACATATCAAAGTATTGTGGGAAAGGTTGAGTCATCCTCTAAGTGAAAGTTGCTCAAGTCCAACGAAAACATTTCAGAGAGGCGGAAGAAATGCAAATCAAAACTATTTTAAAGTATTCTAAGGCAGTTTGGTTGATTGGAAGGATATATGAAAAAAGCCGGACTTAACAAACAGGGATTTCATCTGAGGGAACATCAACCATCTAAGGGAAAGTCAACCATCTGAGGGAACGTCAATGATCTAAGGGAACGATCAACCATCTGAAGGAACGTCAACCATCTGAGGGAACGTCAACCATCTGAGGGAACGTCAACCATCTGAGGGAACGTCAACCATCTGAGGGAACGTCAACCATCTAATGGAACGTCGACCATCTAATGGAACGTCAACCATCTAATGGAACGTCGACCATCTAATGGAACGTCGACCATCTGAGGGAACATCAACCATCTAATGGAACGTCAACCATCTGAAGGAACGTCAACCATATGAAGGAACGTCAAACATCTGAGGGAACGTCAAACATCTGAGGGAACGTCAACCATTTGAAAGAATGTCAACCATCTGAGGGAATGTCAATCATCTGAGGGAACGTCAATCATCTGAGGGAACGTCAATCATCTGAGGGAACGTCAAACATCTGAGGGAACGTCAAACATCTGAGGGAACGTCAACCATTTGAAAGAATGTCAACCATCTGAGGGAACGTCAATCGTCTGAGGGAACGTCAATCGTCTGAGGGAACGTCAATCATCTAATTGAACGTCAACTATATGAAGAAATGTCAACCATCTAAGGGAACGTCAACCATTTGAAAGAATGTCAATCATCTGAGGGAACGTCAATCATCTGAGGGAACGTCAATCATCTGGTTGATATACATTAGGTTGCAAACAGAAAAGCTTAAAAAATGAGATAATTTAATATTTGTCTCTCCCAAAGAAAAACTTCCAGCTTTCACATAAGATGCAATGAAATCCAGGAAAACATCAGCATCTAAAAAAGAACATAGCATGGTTCCTAATCCTAAACTTCATCTTTTTATTTTGTCTCTGCAGCTACAAGTTCAGGAGTGGAGGACTTGGAACAGGTGTGGGATTAAAACTTAAGCCTGGATCCTGGAGATTTAAGTTTTTTTTGTTTTTTATCTGAGCAACAGGCTTCAAACCAGAAGGAAAAAGTAAATTTCCTGCAGCGAGGCTGAAGTGTTTGTCCTGCCAGCAACATGGCAGCCAGAAACAGCTCTGCCTACACCAAACTCCTTCTCCCGCTGCTGCCTGCTCCTCTTCCCGTCTTTCTACTCTCGTTCCTCACTCACACTTTCCTGGGTCAACCAACTTCTAACTAGAAAAACCTTCTTATTGTTGCCAGTGAAGCTTTTTCTGAGGATATCACCCACACTGGTATGAAGGGGGTTAATGGTTTAATAAATCCTATTTGAAAGCAGTGCTCGGCTTCAGCAAACAGATACAAATCTTATGCAAATACGAGCTGCGTTCAAAACCATTTGGCTGAATCCTTCCTCTAGATCTGCCCTCGCCTTTGTTGTCTCACCAGCTAGTGTTACTAGTGTCAAGATTTTCTCCAGTAAGAATCATCAACCTGATAATTTGACATTTTGGGGTATTTTAAGGATTTCACCTAAAAGCATCATTTTCAAACAGACATAAAAGGCGGTTATTCACCCTAATGCTAAAATGCTCTTCCTACATTTTAAACAAGCACCTGCTACATCATTTTGCTTTCATCTCATCCCCCTGCCTGAATACCAACCTCTCCCTCCCTCCAGCTTTTTTCCAGTTTGTCTCGGAGGCGGATCTCTAAGAACCAAAATTATCACATCAATCAAACGGAGAGTTGGAGCTGCAGACCTGCAGCCACCTGCTCGCTTAACAGATCTGTTGAATAATATGAAATAAATTAAACCATAGAGAGGAATGTTCATTTTGGAGCTAAAGTGATGGAAGGTCAGCTGACAGCTTTATGCTAAATTGGGACAAATTTGGAGCATTTTTAGGACTTTAGTGCTGCAGCTGGTTGAGGTGGAAACATTTCAGATTTCCCTCCCTTCGGTCAGCCTGGCCCTGCTGCATGTTCCCACGCTTCACTTCATCAGACGGGATGTGAAGCCAGTCCATCTGTCTGTCTGTCTGTGAATGGACAAACCGTGCTTTAATACCAGATCCACGGTAATCCAGAGTCCTGCTGCTTGTTCCTGCCAGTCAGCAGAGCCATCTGATTAACTCAACCAGGCCCCTTTGGAGAACTGGAAGGTTCAACCAGCTTCCTGACACCAAGTTTTGTTTCCCTAAACTCTGTGTTTACTGAACTGCCAAATTATTCAGTGTTGAATATTTTTACTTTGGGATGTATGTTAAAAAGCAGCTACCAGACTCCGCGCCTCAGAGTGAGTGTTAGCTGCAGCACTTCCTTATCTTCCATCTAAGTTTATATTCCCCAGACAACTTAACAGCCTGTTTGTGTAGCTCGCGTTGGCAGAGGCAGCCCTCCTCATGGAGAGCCACAGGATTTATTTCTCACCTCCTTATCTCTGCAACAAAACCACCAAGCATGGAGGAGGAAAAGGGGAGGGGGCGGGGGGGGGTTGCTGGTACAAGCGGAGTCAAATGAGGACAAACAGGATCTCATCACGGTTCTCTGTTCGCTTTCACTCAGCAGTCAAGGATACAAGTCATCATTTGCTATAATTTGGAAAATTAAATACTGGTTGGAATAATCTGGAGGATTTTTATATGATTCGGTTTTTTTTTGGGTTTT
>NW_015150737.1:355441-374421 GCF_000732505.1 Cyprinodon variegatus
GCGAGATCAGGATGGTCTCACGAGGCTACTTATCAGGCCCATATATTGAATAATACAAAAATCAATATAATTTAATTTCAATAAACAGCAATAGAGAAAAAATTGGAGAACCAGGAGGCTCACTCTCCATAAGAGGAGGAACTTCTGTCAGACTTAGATTGTTTTGGTTTTTCTAGCTTCAAACTGCTGAAACTCATGTTTACAGTAAAAATCTTTCATTTCCAGAAAGAAAATTGGTCGTTCTTTTCATCTTTGGATTACGTGTTATACAAACACTTTTTCTGAGTCAGCCCGGATGTTTCCCGTTATCTTCGGAGCAGATTTAACTCTCAGTAAAGGTAGACAGCATATCTGATTGCATTAGCCTGATGCTAAGCAGCGAAACCAGCAGAGAGCAAAAACTAATAACACTAACAACAGCTTCGCTCTGAAACACATGGAGCGTTAAACAAACAGGGCAAAGAGTTCAAGCAGCAAATGTGTGACTGATGGAGAATATAATGAGATAAAAACACTGATTGAATCACGGAGGGCCTCTGTATACAGAAATAACTGTTTATCTGCTTTGGCGGCATATTTAGATTGGGATCAACAGGTCGGTCTCTAGATATTTCAGAGTTCAAAATAAACTAAAATAAGAGTCGATGTCTGCTTGCAACACAACAACAAAGGTCGGACCATCTTAACCGTGAAACCCTTCCAACAACAGCAAAAGAAATGAGTCAAACCCTCCCAGAAATGTTACCAAAACCATTTTTTTCCCTCTCAAAATTCAACTGTCAACAGAATATGAAGGGTCGAGAAAAACAGCTCAGATGAAGCATGGCAGGCTGTCAAACAACAAGATGCTCTCAGTTTCACATGCAGCTCACATACTTAAGGGAAAATGAGAGGAAAACAGAGTGAGGTCAAATACTGAATGCATCATTCACGCATTTCTCTAAAATATAAATCCATGAACCTCTAGTTATGGCTGCCACAACTAAGGTGGAAAAGGAAAAGGGGCGTGTATCATGCATAGTCAACTTTTTTTTTTACTTTTAAGTGTCCTAATGCTTTTCTGTCATCAGAATCTGGCAAAACGTTGTATTTCTGAGGTTCATACATCTGATTAATGCTCATTGAGTTCTGCTATCCGAGCGGCAGTTCTTCCCTGACCTTGGAAAAGACAGAATATTTAGATAGAGCTGTACCTTCCAGGAAGCACCTACCTTAACCATGCTGTGCCTGCACTGTATACAGTAGAAACACCTGCTTTGTCTAATCAGGTAGGGGTGATATGAGGCAGAGCAGGACGATTAAGCTCAAAGTTAAGTTGAAAAGTGGTCATTTAGCAGCTAATCTGCATAGCTCGTGAACATTTATTTTTCAGCAAATGTATACGTTGTAAAAATCATCTTGGTTTCCAGAGGTCCTTGACTTTGGTCATTCTTTAGAAGTGGTGTGACAAAGCCATGTCATAAAATCTGAGGCACTCTAAGAAGATAGGTGTTTTTGCTTTAAAGGAAAGAGTTTTTTCTGGGCAATTGGAAGAACTCACTACATTTCACAACAAATTAAAAGTCTTTAGTGATAAAGAGATCATTTTAATCATTTATTTGCCAATAGATGACTTTGCAACCCTTAAAAGGCAGGACAAAACAGGACTTTTAATTTGAGATTATGACTTTTATTGGGCTTCAGTTCAAACCTGCCGGAAAATCCGGCATGTGAAAGTGACCTGGTTTTATTTTATGTTAGCTTTTTTTTCAAACCACAGAAGCCCAAAAGACCCCCTCTAAAAAAAGCAGGATTTTGGTCCTCCCTTTTTATTGACGTAATTCCTGGAAGGGTGCTAAAATTAGCACACCTTGTTGTCACCACACCTGTCTCTGTAACACCTAAAGTGGCTAATCCAACAATCAGAGACTCACCTACAGATAGTCTGTAAGTGCTGCTGGTTGTTAAAATCATTACCTAAAACACCAAGAAACAATGATAAAGATCCATGCCTAACTGCTAATGCTACATCCACGGGAACACACATATATAATGTTAAATTCCCGTACCTACCCTTGCGGTAAAAAAAGGAATACGAAAATGGGTCTGAATGAGCTATTTTTCTAAAAATGATAAAATGGAATTCAAAGAGAAATGTAAAAGGGCTTTATTCATAAAATACCAGGTTATGACTCCTTTAAAAGTATTCAGTGAAACAGCAATTACATCCAGTTAAAGGAAATGTTTAAGATCATGTAGATGAGATGTTAGTAGTTAATACGAATAAAGTACTAAGGAATAGAACGGAATTTCCCCACTGTGAGACAGTAAAGGGAATTCTATTCTAATAAATTTGTGAAAGCATTTTAACTCTGACTCCCCCCCCATCCAGACCAACACACAGACACACAACCCCTGCAGTTGTCCTAGAAGCAGCAGCCTTGTAGCTTCATATTGCATCAATCTAAAGCTCGTCTACTGAAAGACAACCAGCTAATTATGGCATCTAGATAACTTTAGCACCCCTCCCATACATTTTCCATGCCATGTCTACAGTAACACCCTTCCATACTTTGCCTCCATGTGCTCACTCTCACATACAATTTACTGCCCCCCTGTACATATATGCAGATCAATAAACCAATTACCAGAGAGTTCTGGCTTTGACCTTGTAGGTACTGCGGGAAATTGTTGTGCATGTTTTAAATCAACCTCTTACAACCTGGAAGATCTTATTGATCAAACTAGACCAAAAAAAAAAACAACTTACTTCCAGATGGTTCTTTGTGTCCAAACACTCAGATGCAGCAGTTTCTCTCCCTCCTTCAGTGCTTAGATTTTCTAGTGAGAGTGGGTCTGAGGAATGCATAGCTTCAGTTTTGGGCCCCTCATCCTGGGGCCCACATGCCGGTAACTGGCCTAATGCTGTTTGGGAGAACAGGCTTTGCAGCAGGCCTGGCTCAAGATGATCCCAAACAGGGTCACTGGAAATAACAGGGGTAAAGTCCAGGGCAGAACTATCCGATTCCCAGTCACTGTCGCCTGTCATTGAGCCCAGGACAAACTCAACTCCATCCACCCCAGAATGGGTCCCCTCAGAGTACGAGTCCAAGTCGAGTTCCTGAGTGTCCTCACAGGCTGAGCCGCCTTCTGATGGACCAGGGTGGGGCCGTTCAGGAGCAGCCAGGTAAACAAAACTATCAGGAGAAAGAATTGATCCATCCTCTGCTTCTTCTGGGTCATGGTAACAAGGTGGCTTAGAAACAGGACTGGGAGGGATGGATTCCACAACTGGAGAGGGGGTGCAATCACTGGAGTACTGGGGAGGCACAGAGACAGCCAGGTAAACAAAGCTATCTGAAGTAACAAAGATCTCAGAGGCTTGAGCATCTAAACCTGCACTGGATAAGTCTGACTGAAGATGTGGTAATGAAGATGGAGGTGTCAAGTTTGTGAGGTCAGGGACGGTGAGGATAACGGAGTCTGATTTAGGGATGCTGACAATCGCATCAGTTCTAGTTTCAGAGAGCGGTACTTGCTCAGCCTCAGTCAATCCTGAGGCTACAGACCCAGACACAAAGGAGGCGTCCTCTGTGTCATCACTCATTTCTATGAGTGGCTCACTGGAACAAGACGGGACTTCTGCTTCTTGACCGGAAATTAGAGCATCTTGTGTACATTCACTGAGGAGCTGAGGCTCAAGGGATTCATTCTTGTTGCTCTCTGGACGTGGCTCAGATTGATCACACATGTCAAGCTCTGTTCCCAGTTCCTCATCATTTATAACTCCTCCTTTACCCTGCAGATTCTCCTTCGTTACCTGCTCTGCATATGGGTTTAAAGGGCTTTGAGATGGAAAGGATGCTGGCTCATCATAATCTGAATCTTTCAGCTCTTCATCATGCTCAGATGATGCGTCACTGTCCAGGTCTGTTTCAGTCTGTGAAGGTTTTTCAATCCCACAATCTTTCTGGTGGATGGTAACGACTTCAGTTCTTTCAGGTTGGGACATTTGGACCTCACTGGAGTCCGACTCCAGTTGTTGACCAAGAGCTGAGTCTGTAGGGCAACTCCTGTCTTCCTCTTCTACCTTTGTCTTACATTCAAGGTCAAATTCTTCGTCTATGAAACCGTGCTCCCTTTCATGGTCTTTCCAGTTCAAGATTTCTTCAATGTTCTCAGACAGATTTGCATACGTGTTTTCTGTACTATTTACAGATTCAAATTCCACACTTTCATGATCTGTAACATGAACTGAATCCAGAGGGAGAGTTCCTTCATCATCCAACCCACAAGTCTTTTCTTCCTCTTCTCCCTCCTCCTCTTCCTCTAAACAAGGAAGAGCGTAGGGATCACAGAGGGGTTCAGGGTCAACGCTCATTTCCACTCCCTCCTCTCCCTCTTCTTCTTGACACTGCCTCTCCAGCTCTAAGAAGAGGTCATCTGATTCTGCTTCTGAACTCGGGCATGGTGAGGTGCTGGGGGCCCTGAGGCCTCGGAACCCTGTAGGGGGAGTGAGCACAGGCCAATGACCAGATGACCCTGATAATTCCCATCCCTCCGACTCCAGTGTTTCCCTATCCCAACACTGGTCAACTATCTCTCTGTTCTCTAGTTTAAGAACTGCCTCCCACTCTCGCTCCTCTGCTAATTCCTTTTCTCTCTTCCATGCTTCGTCGTCCTCAGTTGTTTTCCTACAGTCATCCTCCCCCTCGTCTTCAAGTTCCTGGAGTATCCTGCGCTCGTCCTCTTCAAATTTGAGTTCAGATGCTGTTCGTTCTCTGAGCTCCCTGCCCCGAATCCCCCATCCAAGCAGCCCCTCTTCCTCTCCTTCATGACTGATACAGGGAGATAGAGGAAGTCCCCCATATGCTAAACCCTCCTCCTCCTTTAGGAAAGGAGATGGTGGGTCTAATAGATAAAACGTGTCTTCATCTGTGGAGTTATCCTCACCCAAAATGGGAGGCAAAGGAGGAAGTGCGGGCAAGTTGCATCTTAGCCCAACCTGGGTCCTTTTCCCAGTTAAACTTCGGGGCCATGTGCGGGCTTTGGTTGGCGGGCAAAAGACAGGCTTTGGAGGGATGAGAGGGGCACTATCCCCCTGGTCCTGGTCCAGAAGAGGTGAGTCCCTCTCTGAATCTGAAGCCTTTACAGCCTCAAAAGCCTCCTCAGGGATGAGTCTGATTCCAGCTTTAGAGGAGCTTGCAGTCCGTCTGTGCTCTTCTCTTTTGCCGTGTGTCTGTCGAGGCTTTGACGGGCTGTGATGCGATGTTTTTCCAGACATATGAGGAGCTTGAGTCAGGCTGATGGCAGGTGACTGTTCCTTCAGGGGAGAAGGCACCACTTGACTCTGTTTCTGTTGCTTCTGAGGCAAAGGATTGACCTGTTTCTGCCTACTGAGGGGATGCTGCTGGGGGCTGATTGTGGGTGTCAGAGCTGGTGAAGTGGAGACAGGAGGAGTCCTGGGTGCAGATGATAGTGGCGAAGGAGCGTATGGAAGTAAGGAAGGTGTTGAGGATGTGGGGGTTGATGGAGAAGGTTGAGAGGGTACAGTTTGTAGAGGGGACAGAGGGATCCCAGCTCCAGAGGACCTTTTCTCTGCCCCATCGACAGCTGAGATTTCAAGTCTCTCTGCAAACTCAGGAAAACTTGGATGCATGAAAGCTTTCCAAGACCGTCTGTTTGGATTGTCCTTCTTATCTCCACCTTGGTGACGCCTTTTGACTACAGCAACCACTCCCCCAGCTCCGGAAGAAGATGGAGCAAGTGGCAAACCCGAACTTCCAACCGGTGGAGACAAAATCTTGGGGTCACCGGTCAGCTTTAAGGCGTCAAAAATCACCCTCTCGTCCAGTTTCTTCACACCTCCAGGATTATCTCCACTTCGGGAAACAAAAACACCTCCTAGATCACCTCCGATAGTACCATTGCTCGATAGGGTACTTCCTTCTCCCCTCAGCTCCCCACCAGAGCCTAATGTGCTCCTCGACGGTTGGCAAAGTTTGGTCCCTTGGTCAATCTGTTCATTGATCCGCATTGTGTCATAAATGGATCGCTGGGGGACATAGCAATCCTCTATATACGCCTCATCCTCATCACCTTTCCCAAGGCAGCGAGGACTCTGCCTCAAACAATCAGGACGGCTCAAGGGTTTCCCCATTTTACTTTCACTGAAACTTCTTTTGTGATTAAAACAAAGTGCAGCTATGACACATCAAGAAAGTAATGCCAAAAATGAATAGTTCCACAGATAATCCACACTATTAAGACAGTCCATATGGCTGCATTTAGCATTCCCTAAAGGCTTCACATTCTTTAAAAAAAAACAAAAAACTTTAACAGTTTTTGCCTGGACTTTGCACTCTACCATTCCTGCTATGTCACTTCAACAGTTGAGCATTTCCTTGGTCTTTCAGAGATGCAGTGTGGCATCGATACGGGAGAGAGAAAGACATCCCTCCCCCTCGGCACCATATTAATCAGCAGCACTGTTTATGTTAAAGGCTTGTAGGAATGAGAGAGGTGGAGGGATGAGGACATGAAGGAAGGAAAACAGCAGTCAGCATCCCCATGTCAGAGAGGTCCGGTTTGAGGGGAGGACGATAACGTTCCTTTGTTTTGCCTTCAGAACAACAGACCACTTTCCTCTCCTTCATATCTCAGAACATTTCCAGGCACTTGTTTTTCTCGTTGGCTGCACTTTTCCTCCCCTTCCAGCTCCTTCCTTCCTGGTCCTCTTTCTTCACATGGCAGGAAAAGACTGAGAAGCCTGGGACAACTTTAACAGTTGCTGCTAGACGCAGGCAGAGAAGTGCAAAACTCTCCTTTTAAGGTGTGAAAACCCACTCTTGGTTATATAAAAGAAACGCTGCGTGGGGTGCATTGAACAGAAATCTACAATGGTCCTATGTTGATTTCCGTCCTTTAAAAAAGGATTTCTTGAAGAAAAAGGAGGTAAGAAATAAATCCAGTAAATGAACAGCAAATGTCTTTTTGAGTTGAAAATGAGAGCAATTTCAAAACTGCTTTACCACCACGTTGAGGTGCTGTCCATAGATTCTCCTCTTTTTCTGTCCAAAACTTTCCTCAGCAGGAAATATGTCTCATTCTTGCAGTCACCTCTCGTATAAGAACATAGGCTAAATCGTTCAGCAGTTCAATATTACGCCCAAAAGAGGCTAAATCCAAACAAAGAGGTCAAAAAAATCCCCTTCAGCGCTTCTATTCCTTTCTTTTATCTCCACGTCTTTCTCTCATCGCAGCTGCAGGGGAGAGCTGGTACAGTAGATCAGGAGCAGGCAGGCTCCTGGAGGGGTTTAACGTGGAGTGAAAGGGGGCGTCAAGGGCTAGAGAGAAAATAGAGAGCTGGGGAGGGGTTGGATTGTGGACCAGCCAGGGAAGCAGGAAGGCGAACGTTGTAGAGCTGAGTCGTGGGACCGTATCCAGAGGGCAAAGTCCCAGACGAACCCCCAAGCTGTGGTGCACGCTTTGCAGGAGGCGGCTTTTTTTCCTCTGATAAACCGGCAACAATCCCAGGACGCGCAGCCTTCCCTTTTTCCTCCACTGTCCTCTTTCTCCTCCCGGCTCCAGAGTGCCACGCAGCTTCTGCTCAAAGCTTCTCGCGTTCTTTTCTTTCTTTTCTTTCTCTCAGACCACTACACAACTGAAATGGTTTGCAGCTGCTAAAAAAAATCTCCCGATTTCCTCTCACTCTCCTGCCCCCTCTTTCTCTCTCTCTCTCTCTCTCTCTCTGCTGCCTCCCCCCTCTCTCTCTCTCTTTGGCTGTTTGTGTTTGAATTCAGCTCCGTTTGTTCTGCTTCCTGCACTGGTATTAAAACACAGGAAGTGCTCCAATCGTGCTGATTTCCTTCCCTCCAAAATAATAAAAAAAGAGAGAGTGAGAGGCAAATTACCAGAGAGAAAGGAAGATGTGCGTAGGGAGATTAACAAAAAAAATGCTTTACGCTGGGATGCAGCTGATTATCACATGCTGAGCAGCAAATGACAATCTGCCTCCAATTTAATCAGGGGAAAAATGAAAAAAAACAGGATGAATCTAAAAGCTTTAATATCCAATAACATAGACAGGATGAGAGCTTCCTTCAAGGCAGCAGATATTAAACCACCTCAGAAACAGTCATTGCAACAGAAGGCAGACTTGGCATCATGAGGAAAGAGAAGCAGGATTCCAGCCACGTGAGACGGCGACATTATTCCCAGATTTGTAATCCCCGTTTAAAAGTCTGGAAGAAAACCTCTTTCTCCTCTCTAGAGCTCCAAAACAATGTCTGCAAAGAGTGAAGTGATACAGAGTCAAAGAAAAGAGAGGGGGTGGAACTGCTAACAGACAGCAGAGAAAGAGGCTTATCAGTAATAGGCTGGCTCTCCTTTTTTTTTTTTTTTCCCTAAAGCTACAGTCCCAACGGCAGGCAGGCAGGCAGGCAGACAAGGAAGTGGAGTCCAGCCAGAGTTTCCCCTTCTCTCATTTTATCATTTACTCCATTGTCAGAGTTACGCCCATTGTTAGCGGATTTCCAACCAGCATTAAGCTGCCGGCGGTAGAAATAAAGCACGGAAAAGTCGCAGAGAGACAAAAGCGAGCGATATTCGCAGGACACACTTGTGCATTCCCGTCTGTGACTTCAATGAAACCCAATCCGGCTGAGGGGTGTGGAGAGCAGGGTGCCTCACAAAAACAACCCTGTTAGACGGGGGATACCCACAGACATGGCAACCTAAAGCCCCGAGGTACAGACAGGGAACTTTTTGGCTTTTCTCTTCTTGTCTAAACTCAAAGTCCATCTTCTGCTGTTCAAGTCAGATTTTCTCTCTAAATACCTTCTACAAATATTACTAATTGCAGCTCTTAAATGCATCACAGTTAAATGGTTGAAGCCAGCATACAAAATGTGGATTGAAAAGGTCTGGGAAATCTATTATATGGAACAAATAACTTATAGCCTGAGGCTTCAAAAAGACATATTTGTTAATATTTCCATTGGTGCTGCTTATTTAATTACTAACTACATTCATGTTTCTAAGTTCCTTATGTTTAACCATGTGACCTGCTTTACTTGAAAGCCTAACTTGTTGTATATACTTTCAAAGTTTTGTTCTTTTTTAACTTTACCATATAGAGCGGCAGTCTGAATGTAGGCTTGTATGGATATGTCTGTGTAAGATGCAAAGATTTATATAAAAATTAAGTGAAAAAAAAAAAACAAAAAAAACTCACAAAAACAGTTTCCTGTCTCTCTTCCCATCAACTGTTGCACAGAGCAACCCGTGGTCTGCATGTCAAATATGCTAAATACTCCCCTCTTTCTTTTTAACTGCCCCCCTGCCTCCATTCGGCAGCCCCCCCCCTGTCAGTTGCTCTGCAGCTGTCACGGTCTCATCCAAGGAAAACGTCTTCATAGAAACAAAAGGGGTTTGTCACCATTCTGCGACACACACCCACACAGGAACACAGGGCTCGCAAACTCTCGCGTGACATCGACCCCCCCCACCCCCTCCTGAAGGACCAAAACAAGATTCAAACCCAGATGTGGGCAAGTTCTTCCCAGCAGCAGAGATGGAGGTCAAACAGAAACAGAGGCTTTATCAAAGAGCGCAAAAGGAAAGACATTTGAACCATACTTTTTAAAATGTTAATTTCTAACTTTTACTGATTCTTTTTGTCTTATTCTGAAGAAATAAAGTACAAATAAGTAATAGTTAACCCTAAACTAGTTGGATTGTATTCAGAAAAAATTAAAAACTGGACTTGGTTTCCACGTTTGAAGACGTTTTGCTTCCCATCCATGTTTCTTCCAATTAGGCGCTGAGATAAAGGTCTATTTTTTCACACAAAATTAAATTATGCTGGTGAAGATTCTCAGTCATCCAGGTTATAGTCATTCCATAAAAGTAAAAAAATAAAAATAAAAATCCACTGGACTTGGTTTCCAAGTTTGAAGAAGCTTTTCCGATTCAAAATGTCTGAATTAGTGTTGAGTTTGAAGCTTTATATAGTAGCCAAAAAACTTGTTTTGGCTTTAAAAACATGCAAATTGAACCAGAAGAGAAGAACAGGTCTGCCCCTTTTTGCTAGCCTGCAATGCCCAATACTGGTCTATGCCTCTGAAAGGGGGGTCATGAGGAGCAATGTTGGCTTGGCGGCCCAGGTGAGATGTTTTGTCCCCTGCATGGGGGTGGGGGGGTTGCGATGATGGCAGGAAGGAATCATCTTCAATCGCTGCATTGTAGGTGTTTGACAGGTGAAATCTGAGTCCACCTCCTCTGTTTGTTTGTTTTTCTTTCTTAACATAGATGGCTTCCTTCAAACCACTTTCAAGCCATCTGTCTTCTTTGTCCAAAATGTCAATTAGTCCTCAAATGAGTGTCCCTTGTCCTTAAGGTGCAGGTGGACAGCAGAGTCCTGTCCGGAGGCGGTAGCTCTTCAGTGTTGAGCCATGCATTTGTGGAGAGGTTCTCCAATATAAAGATCAGAGCAAATTGAACCGTTATTTTGGTTCAATTTGCATTGCATGTATTTGGGCTACTACATAAAGCTTCAAACTCAACACTATTTCTGACATTTTGAATTGAAAAAGCTTCCTGGATGGGAAAAGAAACGTCTTCAAACTTGAAAACAAAGTCCAGTGGATTGTTTTTTTTTATTTATTTATTTATTTATTTTTTTTGGAAAAATTAGATTATCTTCATCTTAAAAACTGTTAGATGTCGTCTAAACTGACAGAAATATCCTTCTTGAAATACAGATTTTTTTTCCAAGGACAGTTTAAGATCTGTGATGCCTTTTATCCTGTCTAGGAAAAGGTAAAACCAAATGACAGCCTGAAACAACAGAAACCTGGGAAATGTCTATTTATTGGGGGGTTAAATCGTTTAAAAAATATATAAATCAATGTAAAAACACATTAGATTGTTTAAAAATCTGGCTGTCTTTCAATAGATAAATAAATGTTAAAATCTAAAGTAGTTTTCCTTTTTTTCCAGATTTTTGAACTGGGTAGGAAGCCTACAGACCCGCCTCAACTGATATAGCTCAGTAAAAAGCATTACATCTCCATCAAAAAAAATTACAAATTAAAAAAACAGTTAAGGCAATTTAGACACAAACAAAGAGGAAGCTGAAAAAGTTATTATTTATTTTTTTTTTAGATAAAAAGTCACCTTTAATGATGCATAGCGACTAAAGCGTCTGCTCCTCCACCCTGGAGCCTCATCATCTGTTTTAGATTAAATTTGATTTGCACCGTCCTCCATGCATCCAGCAGGACTTTTCTTTCCCCTCATCCAATTAAAACTTGTCAGAGCCACAAAACCACCAGGACAGGAAATCGTTTCGATGAAAGCGAGTTCCAAGAGCAGCAAGACGTCAACGACACGATGGTAGTGATCCCCAGATATAAACCGGCCCATCAAGAGGTAAAACACACAATCAGGCAGTTTGAGGTTCATTAGAACAGCTGTGGATAATATCTTCTATTCATACACTGTGCGATACTTTTTTTTTTTGTGCGATACTTTCAATCGTTGCATGCGGCCAGGGGTGGAGCTATATGGGGGGCCAGAGGTGGCCATGGCCACCCTTAGCCAATCATTGGCCTCCCCTGACACTTAATACTCTCAAGGGGAATGTTCAAACACATTAACATTAATATTTTTCATATATTAACATTTATTTGACAACTAAGACGCTGTGGTTAATTATGCACATCAAAATACTAACATTTAAGTATATATATACAGAAATCATGCGCTTTTCAGAACAAAATTTTGTGTTATATGGGGTAAAGAGAAAATTGTGTCTCTGCATGTCATCTACATGTCTTCAGTGAAATCATAGATAAATAACAAGTACTTTAATAACTCAGAAATCCATTTTGTGTAGATATTAGTACATGTAAATATTAATTTTATGCAGAACAATTTTTGATAAAAGTAGGTAAGTAAAGACAATGGAAAAATGTTCACCCCACAGAATTTGTCCACTATACAATGGAAAAATCGATATCTAGATAAGTCATTTTTTCTTAAAATAAGTGCATTTGTTTTTGGATTGAGGAGTTAAAAGAGACACTTTGCCAATAAAACAGGACAATTTACATTTAAAATAAGAAAACACAATTGTATTGTCTTATTTCACGTGCATTTTATCTAATTATCTTATTTTAAGAGTGAAAATACTCGTTCCACGGCAAACTATCTCATTTAACTACGGTACTCAAATTAAGGGTAAATACACTTAATTTAAGATTTTTTTTTTTCTTATTTCAAGATCGTTTTTCCAATGTAACTTTTATTTAGATAGCATGGATGTTTAAATATATGCGTCTAAGTTTTAGCAAAGGCTGTAGGAGCAGTGTAGATTGACCCTGAGGTTCTGGCGTCCATCCGCTTTCGGCCATCCCTCAGTGTACATTGGTTATTGCTTATTTTCTGGCTATGCCTCTGCACACAGCTACAGCTCAAACTGTACGACAAAACCGCAGGGTTTAAAAGTTCACAGTTCAAGATGTATGTTCTCACTAGGGGTGGAACGGTTCACAAAATCCACGGTTCGGTTCGGTTCACGGTTTCGTGGTCACGGTTTTCGGTTCGGTATATGTTGTTAGCCTGACATGTTGGTCGTGTTGCTGTTAGCATAAACAAAAGTGTTGCACAATGATTTCTTTCCGCCGTGATCGTAGGTCACTCTAAATGCAAAGCGGTCCCATACAGCAGACCTATAAAGTGCTGCTGGCGCGTCTTCCAACTCCTGTTCTTTCCCACTCGCCATACCCACACAATTCTCCACAACAACTGATTTTTTTCTGCTACACCCGGCTACGCTGCTTCGCTTCTTCTTCTTCTTGTTTACTACTGGTGGTTGGCTTTGGTCGCAGTACCGCCACCTTCTGCTCTGGAGTGTAAACGCTTCGCCTATGAGAAAAAGGAGCAGCGCATGAACCGAACCGAGACAGTCGAACCTAACGGTTCGGACGGTTTTCATAAACCGTTCCATCCCTAGTTCTCACACTGTGTGACCCGACACTCTGATGTGATCTACCTGCTCACACTGCGCGTCCAAAAACCACAGGTTCGACTTAGCGCCAAGAGAAGGCACTGAGTCTGGAAGCAGAAGAAGAACTCCCCTGTTTGCGCAAGTCCGGGGTTCTGGTAAAAACGGCTCGTAGCTCTGCTTCAACAGCAGGATTTGCCGACAAACACCTTACGATGGCCAACTGAAATTCAAACATGTTTGATTTGCTCCCGACCTTACGATTCCTGATCGGGAGGTGGTCGTGAGAGGCTAATCGCCCCGCATTACACCTTGTATACTACACGACGCAGGACGCGTGATCAGTTTGAAACTCAGCCTGATTGAAAAATGCGATAATCGACCTGAAAAGGGCAAAAAAAAATCGTAACGTGCATGCCCGGCTTAACTGCCCACATCCAGGCCAGTCTACAGACGGCCACTGACTCCCTTCATCCTCATCAAACCCAACCAACGTAATTTGGTTTCAATTTGATACTAAAAATATATAATCGGATCAATTATTATTTGTAGGGTCTTAAAATAAAAATGTAAGAAAAACAAATTGAGACATGATCCATGGTATAATGAATATACTGTTTTACTCATGTTTACCAAAAACTAAAACAGTATTATTTACAGTTTTTATATTGAATTTATCATTCTGATTGCAAACATTTGAAAAACCCAATCCAAACAGTCTAATCTTGATGTACAAGTCCAGATTATCCAGATACCTTCTGCTTACACCTAGATTTATTATCTTGTATAGAAAATTAGTTGCCATCTAAAACAATCAACAATGTCTATATTTTTAACTTTTAAAATAATATTAAAACACATAAATTCCAAGCTAATTTAAAGGAAAACGGCTCTAAAAACACACACTTATCCATCTTATAAAAACCACTACAGCTTTTAAGACTGGTAGTTATTTTGCAGTACATTATTTAGCTCTTTATATACATTTTAGCCACTATTAAGAGCCGCTGTAGAGGGTCCAAAGATCCACATGTGGCTGTGGAGCCGCAGGTTGCAAACCTCTGACCTAGATTATTATCCTCTTTGTGTAAATGGGGCAGAATCTGTCTGCTATGTAAGCATCATCAACAGGTTTAATAAGAAAAATATTGCTTTTTATTGTATGCCTAATAGACTGCATATTTGTCTTAACTTAGTGGTATTTATGTATTTTATGACAAAAAACTGCTTAAGATATCGTATCTCTACATTTAATCTTCTGTATGGAGCCCATCAGATTATACTGATGGTGAGACGGAGGATGAAGGTAAACTGAACCTGTGGATCAGACCTTTATCACATTACTATCAAAAATGCTGTATTTCTTAGTTATTTATAGTAAATTTGTCTAAGTTAACTGCTCAAGCTGTTGCTGTTTGGCCTGAAACCACTTAGTGAAACTAAGCGACATAAACAAAGGTGGACGGGCGTTGAGTATTGACTTTTCTGGGTCATTTATTTGCTCCTGAGTAACACCTGTCAACTGGTAAATTATCCTTTTTTCCGTGTCTCTCCCACACAGGAGAGAATTCACCATGCAGCTCTTTCGAGCTAACCCTCCTCCTCCTTAACATCAGTGTGTCTGTCCCTCCCCCTCTGTGGTTACCTGGCAGCAGGAGGATTAAAAAAAAACAGCTGAGTTCTTCTCTCCTAACACGCCCCCGACTCTCAGGGATGGTTTTATATTAACCAGCTGAGCGTTTCACCTGCTGGTTTTGTCTGAGAGATTTTATTGTTCTCAGATAGAAAGACGGGTAGGAAAAGAGTTGGACACAAACACAAACGCACAATAACAAGTCACTTTGTTTCACCATGATGTTCATAACGTGCCAATCATCCACACACGCCTGCCGCCTATTATGGCAGTTTGAGACATTGCAGATTTTTGTAGCTGATTAGCTTTCTGTGCGGGTGGGCGCCTTGTTTGAGTTCTTCAGTTTAACGGTAAATTAGCACACGCACACACACATGCAGATTCTTTTGGGCTAATAAACACTTAACACTTTTCCCTTGTGTGTTTTCATTCGGCTGGCAGATGTGCGATTATCGCAGGAAGGACTTTCCACGTTATAAACACTTTAGAGGTCAGTTTTCCCTGCATCTTTTTACACCATTTAAGTTATAAAAATGTCATTTTTTTCTGAAAGCATCCTTTTTTCTCTCTATTTTAACAGACATCAGCAATGCCCATATGGCTCCCTGCTGAGGGGTCGTCTACAAAGGCCATATTTCCTGTTTTAGCATGAACAGGCCCCTCCTCGTACATGAAACTCCTTCTTCTAGAGATCTTTCAAAACCTCTATGCTCCTGCACCTAAAGGTCTCCCATGCAACTAAATTGGGTTTCCACTCTGCAGCTTATTTATCCTTCAATAATTGGCACTAAATACACTAGAGGACCCATCGTGAAGTTTGAACTGATCTTATCAATAGGTTTGGCAAGCAAGAAATGTTCCTTGTCCTTTATGTGTCCCAAATAGATGTTTCAAAAATCCTTACTAAAGTTATTTATGTAAAACAAAAGGAATTGGTATCATATCCTACTCAAGGTGTTTAAAATATATACCTATATATATATATATATTACATTATGTGGCTCTAATTTAGATGCTAAACTTGCTTGGCTGCGTTTTGATTGATCTAAATCAATCATTTACATGTCCACTTGTTCAGTAATAAATTTGGGATTGAATCTTATTTTTTTATGTTAAGATAGTCGCATAAATGGCAAAAGAAAAGTAAGTTAGAAGTATTACAATGTTTGGATTAAGCAAATGCCATTTATTTCCTACATAATCAGTTTTCAAAAAGTTTCAGGATGCTAGAACGAAAGCCTCCGCTCTAATAGCATTTGTTAGCTCTTTTAAAAAAAATCTTGGTCAGTTGAATTAAACATTTCCAAATGGAGTTTAAATATCTTATTTGGTAGTTATTGGTAAATTCAAAGCGGCGTTCAGCTAGTGTATTGCTGAAGTGTAATGCTAGTTAGCATGCAAACACTCAAATAATGACCATATGAGCAACTGTTTAGCTATTAATAAAGCTAATATAGTGTTTAGCATGTTGACCTGAAGCTAATAATCAAGCATGCCCTGGTTACTATGCTAACATTCAAACAATAAGCTAATGCTAAACTTAGCATGCTAACTATTAGCTTATAGACGAGTGACAAGTTAAAGTTGATTAATTAACAACAAAACTCATTGCTTATGCTAACCCTCAGCAAATAAGCACATCAGGTAATGCTAAAAATTATTTCTTATACTCAGTCAATTGGCAGAGAAAGCTAATGCTTAGGTTAGCATTTTCACATTAAGCTAACACTAAGAGTAATAGAGGTAACAGCTACATTTCAAGTCATACAATAAAACATTGTTAATCTAAAGCCTCTTTGTTTAAATGTCATAATTTTGATAAACCAATAAAATTCAAATCTGGTCCATAAAAGATGAGGCGTGGCAAAGCATTTACAATTCCTGATCAAAGGACAACAAACTTTAGGTATCAGAAGCAGAAACATTGAAACACTACATTTCTAAAATGGCTATTCAAAGAAAATAATTATATTAAAGTAAAATAGGTAAAAAAAAAGTGTCTGTAAAAAGTATAAAATGTAAAAAAGACTGGTTGTTTCCTTTTCAATATGTTTTTCACATTAAAAACTGTAAAGATTTTTTGGTATGACAAATACGGCGTCTTAGTCCTCTATATAATGAACACAGTATTGTGACTGAGTGAACCTTTCAAACATAGTTAATGAGCAATGAGGTGGAATGCAGTGGAGTGGTGGAGCTGCACCCAGAGGATCACATCCAACAGACTCAGACAGGAACAGATTTCTCTGATATTAGAAGGTCTGCAGCTAAACAATAGAGGCTCGATTTCAAAACATGTCAAATCTGTTGGGCACATGTAAAATTTTGATCAGAACATTTTTTATGTAGAAGCGAAAGAAACGGAAAAGAGAGAGTGAGGAGGCCTGTGGCATGCCTTTCTAATTCACAACAGCTGAAACAATCCAGAGCCTGAGAGGAGGGAGGCCAACACGCTTTAACACACTAACACACACAATTTATGTGTTGAATCAACCATTATACAGGCAAGGTTTGATCATACAAGCCCAAGACATAACAGCAACGCATCGACCAAAGCATGTTACAGTTGGGGATAAACTTGTAGGTCTGTGGGATTTATTTGGTTCCAGCAAAGTTTGAATCCGGTTATTTAATTTAAGAAAGTATGTTGGCTTAATCTGATCAGCCTTACAGAGATAAATAAAGGGCTGTAAACTCAGAGATCCCTGAAGTACAGGAAAACACAGACAGGAGGAGGAAAATTCAGTCCGCAAACACAGCTTCCACTCAGATGATGGATGATTTGGATTAACGGTGGAGTCGAAGGCGGGTCACCGGGTTCCGACCCACTGAACTCCTCCGACTCCTCCCAAATTATGGGTTCGCATTTATCAAATAAATAAAAAAACACAAACAGCATAGAGATGAACTTGATTATATTGGCTGGTCCACAATAGGTAAAACTAAACAAACAAATAAATTTGTCATCCATAGAATTTGATTTTTTCAAAAAAAAAGGCGTTAATGTTATCATTTGGACTTCAGCTTTCTTTCATGCGTATCAAACATTTTTAAAGGAGTATATATTGTATTAACTTGTTTACTCTTTCCTTTATATATTGCCCCTTTTTCAGACTTTATATTAAATATTGAGAGGTGGTCATTTGTATTTGTAGAATGCCATTAATGCATAAATACAAACTGCTAAATAACAGTATAATTAGACAAAATAAGAAGGAGACATGTTCTAGCTTCACAGCAGAAGCCAAAGACAAAGAAGCAAACTGCTGGCCCAGTTTGGGTCGACTTTTACTCCCATAATGAAATGGCTGCTGACGCAGTCGGTGCTGTGAAGGTTAGTGAGTCACCAGCAGATTCTCCTAGGACTGAAAACTAAAGGAGGGCGAAGCACAGAGGAGAAAAATGACAGTGAAAGGGGTGCAGACAGTGGAGGCGTGCCGGAGTGATTTAGGGTTGGGATTTTTACAAACATGTGTGCTAAACGTTATGCGGCCGGTACGCTGTCTACCAAGGCTAACCAGCCCTTTCCAGGAATGTCCATCTGCATCCACGGCTTTAAAGCCTCAAAACCTTCCTCTGCTGTACCATCGGGGGTGTCTGCAAGTGTGTTCACATCCCACCCAGAGACAGTCAGCTGCTCGGGGACGCTGGAAGCAGCCGGCGCGCGGAGGGGGTGGCGGGTGCTGCTATCACGCCCTAATGTGTGCGAGGGTGGGGTGAGGAGACAGCTGAGATTCCGGTTGCAACCCGAAAAAGACTGGAATTAGAAGCATCCTCTGATGAAGAGTGCACACCTCTCATCAGCCCACAGAGCAAACCTAAATACAAACACGGATTCCTCAGTAGCACATACATGCAGACAGAACGGCCGAGTATAAACATGTACATGATAAATAGCTCAACTCCGAGTGGGAAACGGACAAACGTTTCTAGCCTCGTTAGTGGTAAATTTAACACACGCGTCGGTATGCAGATGTTCCACAGAAGGAGCAGCACAGTGGTTGGACTCAACAGCTTTAGGATTCCAATTAAATTCTGTTTTCTGTATCCATCTGGTTAAACCTACAACTTCAGCTGAAGCTCAGTTTTCTCCTTTAATGGAAGCTTACCAAGTGTTAGCTAATGCTACTATGCTGGTTATTTTAAATTAAGGTTAAGTACAAGTTGGATATGAACCCAGTTACAGATCAGAAAATAACTGTTAGAATCTCTTTAACTGATATCAAAACTTTGATAGACCTCTGCTCATTCTCGCTGTGATCTTCATAGCTGTGATCCCAGGGATTAGATATAAGGGATGGATTTTAGAATATATAGATGAGGTTTTATTGGTGTCATCAAGTAATGACATTTTTTTTT
>NW_015150737.1:375841-382182 GCF_000732505.1 Cyprinodon variegatus
ACTATAAATGTGTAGAAATCGTGTCTAGGACTCTGAGATCACAATTTTTAACTATAAAAGATGGAGTAACCACTATATCCAGGTCAGGACTAAGTTTCCAGTGAAGGAGCTTCAGTTTCTTGGGTGTTTCTTCTAATGTATGTATAATAGTGTATGGATAATGAAAAATAAGGATGAACTAGTAGTGGAAGGAAAAATTGCCTTTATCTGTTGCTATGAAGAAAGAGCAAATCAAATTAGAAGAAGGTAATGATCAGTAAACCCAATGTTATTAGATGTTTAATAAAAAAGCATCTTTATTTGGGTTCCTCACCATCTGATTCCTCTGAGATGGATCACAGAATGAAGAGACGCAGGTTTTACAATATTACCTTCCTTATATGGAAATGTGGTGAATCCGTTTGTGGGGATTACATTATGCTAAGATTATGAGATCATTTAATATTTTATAAGGTATTAAAAGGTCTTAATGCGTCGACTGCCACCATCATCCTAAAGCAGTTAAGGTGGGGGGTGGGGTCATGCAGAAAGGGATATTCATTAGCAACAGTTTAAAGTCTTATTACCTGATGTAAATCTTGAAGGAGAGGCTCATTTCAGACTAGTTCTGCTTTCTGAGTTTCCTCTGCTGGTAAACGTTTGCATGATGAGTCGTTAAATTGGGCACAGCTGTGCACACAAAGCCACGTACCTCAGAGGGGATTCATAGGACTACGTTCCCCATGTTTCATTTGCTAAATAAAATATTAGGAATACGATAAGCGTCGGGGGAAAATTACATAACGGACAGGGTCTTACTCGTATCAAAACATCTGCTGGACTTTGCGGTTAATACTTTTTAAATCCTTCTCAGAAGATACTGGGAGCTGAGCTTCTAAAAAGTTTGAATTTTTCTGAAGATTAAGATGCTTCTTTCCTTCTGTGATTCAACTGGTAAAAAAAAAAACGAGCAACATAAGGAATGAAAATGAAAAGATAAGCCGTCCTGTCTACCTCACCAGTGTGAGATCACTGTTTATAAAGTTTAAACCAGAATGTGACAACACCACCACCACCCTAACCCCGATGACCTCTCATCCGCCCGTACCCACCCACGGCCCTCGTCTTTTTAAGCATCGGCATGACATCATCCCCCTGGATTTGAAACGGGGTCTTATGGAGGGGGGGGAGGGGATGCGGGAGACGGAGAGGGGAGGCCTGGTCGGCTTTGGAGCCAGACAGACATGTTTAGGTTTGAAATGAGCCGAGTTGGATTGCTTACAGAGGAGCAGACAGAAAGAGGAGCAGGAGGGAGGCAGGGACAAAGACAGGACAGTGGATCAAACCTTTTTATCCTCGCTTTAGAAACTTGGTCCACATTTGCTTCATATCCATGAATGAAAGTAAAAAGAAAACGGGGACAATCCTTCAATACCTTAATTCTAATCCTAATTTTTTCATTGCGAGCCTTTTATCCTCCTGTTTTCCTTCCATTTTAAAGATTTTCTTGCTTTTTATACCACTTTTTTCACCTCCTCCGTCTCTGTCTCCTCCTTGGCCTCCTATAAATACCCCCCAGCCCCCAGACGAAGTGACAGACCATTTCTCCATGCTCCACAAACCCTGCAGACACTAGCTGTTACACATTCTGCACCGAGCTGGTTTCAAACAGCCTGTCTGCTCCCCGGATCAGAGAATAAATCATGAAAAACACAAATATAAAAAAGAATTAAGATCTACTTTCAATTTCGCATTTAAATATTCGACGTTTCCACTGCAAATTTATCAGTTCAAATCTGGCAGACAATTTCAATAAAACATGATTACTGGAGAAACTTAATGGTTTGCCTTCATATCTAGTCGAGTTACTTTTTTTCAACAATAGAAATAGATCTCATAGGAGATTTTCTTATTTCTTTTTAATGCCAAAAAAAAAAAGAGAGTTACAAAGTCGGTAAAAACGTGTCATAAACTGTTTCTACAGGAAATTTTCTCATTTTCAGATCTTTTAAACTGATTTTGGTGAACATTTTTCCAGGCTTTAAATCTTTGGGTGTTTTTTTTCATGCACTACCTGCACGATACAGAACGGTTATTAATTGTTCATTATTATTAACTGCACTGATATTTATCACTTTGATTGCTTTACTGTTTGCAGATTAACTTTAGAAAACCAGACTTATAAATAGCAGGGATACCTACTCTGGTTGAGCTGGCACTCAGCTGCTAAACAGATACAGCAGAATAAGCTTTTCACCAGTAGATTTAAAGAAGACAAACCTTCATCTGAGTGATAAGCAACACTTTAGTTTACTTATGAATCCTTCAAGAAACCTGTGGCACATTTTATTTTAATGTGGCCAATGTTGATCACATTTAAGTCAAGATGAAAGTTACCCTTAATCTGGCATATTCTAATCTGGACCTGAGACATTTTCTCTTCATGTAATTTAACTGAAACTAATTCAAATAAGCAGATCATATATAAAATAACAGTTTGAATATTTTCTCAGATGAACATAAACATTTTACATTAAATAAACCATACAGTGTTTTGAAGTCTCTTCCTCTCCCTGAGTTACGCCAAAGTTAGCTTAGCATTTGCTTAATGTCAGCGTAGCTTACGCCAAAGCACGTCGTTTATGTCTAACTAAGTCCCACCTATAAAGTCAGGGTGAAACATGCAGAAGAGTAACAGCTACTGATAAAGCAGTTTTCACCTCTTTCCTTGACGGTCCCCTACAATTCCCTAAAATGTCATGATTTGTGGACATCAAAATCTAAAGAGAAGCGTTATCTCCTGGTCAGACCCTGTAATTTAGTGAAAGGGTGTAGTAAAAAAAAAAATGCATGCCCAGGAGAAGGCCAGTGGCTGGAAGTTGGAGGGGATTTTGCTGGAGGCTGCAGGGAAGAGGGCTGGCATTTGGCTGCATTTGACTGCGAAGGGCTATTTTGAATGGCTGCTATTGTATAAGAACTTAAAGGTATTGTGGAGGATTTCTCGAACTCATTAAAAGACTTAAAAAAGCGCATTTCGCATCGTGCACCCTTCTGTTTCAAAGTTGCCGTTCTCAGAAGTCATACAAGCTTACTGCGTCCCAATGTCCGTCCTTACGACATTTGGCTATTTTTTCAAATGAGAGTGAGAAAGATGAGCTTCAATGACTGTCTGAAACCGTAGCTCACCACAGACATACGCCTGAAAGTGTTCATGGGCAGAAAAGATAGCTAACGGGACGAGCACGTAGGACGGCCTTACGTGGGGATTACAATTAAACATAACCATCATAAGCAACTTTGTCATATTTTTCCTAACAAATTTTGCTTTAGTTTTAATGTATACTAAAATGAGCCCCCTGGTGCTCCTGATCTGCTCAGCAGCATAATGTAAATAAGTCAAAATACCCATCAGTGAATTTATTCATTCATTGTTAGTTTTTCCTAAAAATCTGCTTACCAACATGGAATCATAACCCATAAATCAACTTTCAACTCTCCAACCCAGGCTTCTTTTTCCACAGACATTACACACAAAACGTTTCCCTTTGGGATCAATTAAATATTTTGAATTGAATTTAATTGCATGTACTGTTCATCTATTCACAGTTTTCTTTGAATCTATTCTCTCTGCCGTTTTCTTTCAACGGCTCTTTATCTGCTCTGTCTGTTTGTTCTCTGCTGCATATTTCACTGCTTGTTCTCATTAAACCTCAGAGAGGTGAAAGAAAAAAAGAGGAAGCGACCCACAAAGGTGGGCAAGGCATCAAAGAAGAGTAAAGTTACAGGAAAGGAGGGAGACAGAGCTGGATATCTAAATAAACAAGTTAAAGCAGGTAAAAAGATTTCTTTATTTTCTTGAAAATAAGATTTATGGTTTTTTTTCCGGATCCCTGAGTGACTAAGCAGTGTTTTATTGGTTTCTGGTTGCGCCTGCTGGACTCATGCATCTTCACACTAATATCTCACATGCTTGTGGATAAGTGGACAGGATAATGCATCATGATGAGAGGAACGTGCTTCATGTTTCAGGTAGGCAGACTTTAAAGACGAGCCTGTGCCCCGACAAGGGGACTGGAGGAGCACATTAAGAATAAATGAAGGTGGCTGCAGAGAACCTGCCAGAAGCCAGCTCATTACTTAATGCTAAATTAGAGAGAAGGATCAGGCAATGATCTCCTGTCAGAGCAGCGGATGTCTGTGCAGAATGATTATGTGAAATGCATAAAAGTAAAATGATTTTAACCACATTCTTAATCCTCTTTGAGTGATTTTCAATTCCTAGTAATTTTCAGTTTGTTTGGAATAATTACACAGACTAATAATCTACAATAAAATGCATGCTGCTAAATAAGCAGCTGTTTAAGAAGACATTGAATATAATCTATAAGATATAAATACCTGATTGTATCCATACTTAATCATAAGTAGAATCATATACTCACAAATTACAAAATGTTACTGTATAAAAATGATGGAGCCCCTAAAGGGACATGGAGGGAAAAAATAAACTTTTGCGGGATCTCGCAAAAGTAAAAAAGTATTGCGAGTTCTCGCAAAAAATAAACTTTTGCGAGATCCTGCACAAGTATTGCAAGATCCTGTAAAAGTATTGCGGGATCTCGCAAAAGTATAGTGGGATCTCGCAAAAGTATTGCGAGATCTCGCAAAAAATAAACTTTTGCAAAACTTTTGCAGGATCTCGCAATACTTTTGTGAGATCTCGCAAAAGTTTTGTGGGATCTCGCAAGACTATTGTGGGATCTCGCAAAAGTATTGCGGGATCTCGCAAAAGTAAAAAAGTATTGCGAGTTCTCGCAAAAAATAAACTTTTGCGAGATCCTGCACAAGTATTGCAAGATCCTGTAAAAGTATTGCGGGATCTCGCAAAAAATAAACTTTAGCTATATCCCGCAATACTTTTGTGAGATCACGCAAAAGTTTACTTTTTTCCTCCATCTCCCTTTAGGGGCTCCGTATTTAGGAGCTCCGTAAAAAATAAAGGACAAATCAATAGAAATAGAGAAGTTTTTCTACATGATTCTTTTTTAAACTGAAAATTATGTAGTTTTTTAAAGAAATATTTACCTTGATCATATAAATAAACATAGCAGGACATTTAATAAAGCCACTATACCACTAGGGCAGCGTGGTTTAGATTTATTCTTAGTTTTTGTCCTCAGGATGAAGACTATTATTAGTTTTAGTCACATTTTAGTCATTACGATATGTGATAGTGTTAGTCGGTTTTAAGTTGCAAAGTTTATCTTATTTATTCTGCTTAGAGACAAATAACAGATTGTTCTGTTCATTGTAGTTTCAGAATAAACGGATCCCCTCATGTCTTTCTGTAGTTCATTTGACAATAAGTGAATTTTTAATGTAAATATCAACATATTTTAACCACGGAGAGGATTTATAACCAGAAAGGTTAAGCTATTTTGTCCTCTTTAGTTTTATAATTTCTTTTTAAGATTTATTTGACAGAACAAAGACAGAAGACAGAAAGAAAGAACTAAAAATATAGTAAAGCTTTGTAACGATGGGCTGTGTCCCTATCTCAGGACAAACGCCTGAGATAAAAGCTGGAAGCAGAACAAAAGCTGCACAGCTGTGGCCACAGATTTTACAAACCCGGCCAGTCATAACCACAAGAGAAGGAAGCAAACAGACAGACTGGCATCAAATTTAGTCTTTGGTCTGCATCATAATTACAAGATCAAAACCGTCAACAAGGACCATCATGAACACTCATAAAAACTTTTCCCACTAAATAAAATCTTTTAAACATTTCGCAACTTTTTAACTGAGAACATCGGACAATCAATTTTAATATATTTATGTTTATATAATTTGCAAATTCAAAACAGAAAAGACAGAGACACGAACAGAAATAATCTTCTGAAACATAAAAGGAAATCCTTTTCTTCCAAGCTAAAAATCAGACTTATTTAAGCAATTATTTTGTTCAAACTTTGAAACCATCACAGCCAAACTCAGATCGTTTTAATGATCTCCATTAGGAACGAGGGGTTTGTTGGAAAACTTCCTGACAAACAGCGACAGCGAAGCTACATCAAAGGGCGAAACGGCAGCGTGATTCAGCAGAGCAAACACCGACCAGCAGACAAACACAGTCCCTTCAAATTAAGATCTCTGGAGGCACAAATATTCACTGACACTTTTGCACAAAGAGCAGCGCTGTGAGCCGAGGCTCATTCTGTACTGATGGTTTCTCCTGTTCAGTCTGAGCAATAAGAATTTCATGCTAAAAGCTCAGAATAAAACACAGCTTATAACCGGAACAATAAAACTCAGCTGGGAAGAAATTTGTGATGTTTTGAGGTAAAATTATGAATTAAAGG
>NW_015150737.1:383011-395252 GCF_000732505.1 Cyprinodon variegatus
GTTGATCTGATTGGTTTATTTGGCCCGTCTATCACCAACATAGGCCAATCAGCTAACCAGTATTTTTGCCCCTTCCCAAAATTACTTCAACGGAAGGATTCCAGATGGATATGCGGAGCAAATCCATCTGGCGGAGTCAGGTTAGAATGGCGCTAGGCTTACCGCACTGTGACGTCACTGCCGGAAGATGGCTGGAGGGAGGTGTTACTATGTTTGGGCAAAAATGGCCGCTCCCAGACTCCAGGTTGCAACGAAATTTATTATTTGTATTATTTTACTGATTAAATCACTGTTAAAGTATTAGTTTTAGGTATAAATATGACCCATTGGTTATTACTTGCTGACCGGACTTTTCCTTTTAAATGTAAAATCGCTCATTTTTATGGCATTTCTTGTTTCATTTTGACATTAAAGGTTAGTCACTGCCCACAGTCATCTGTCCTACCTTAAACTCCAGCAGCTGCTGTTTGATCATCTCCACCTCCGTGCCGACCGCTCCCTGAGAGTTCAGCCCTTCTTCAGCTCTTCCCAGCATGCCTTGCAGCTCCGCCACCAGCCGGTAGAAGTCCTGGACTCTCTCGGCCGCGTCTTCGATCTGAACCAGCCTGGCCTGGCCGCGTTCACTCAACTGGAGAATAGAAAAGAACCAATGAAGGAAACATTTCAGCACAAAGTCATCAGAAGTAGCAAAGGAAGATTGTCTTTTTCCTCACCTTCCCAGCCTGCCGACTCAACGCCTCTGTCTCCCTCCTGAGAGCCAGCAGGTCAGGCGAGGAGCCCTCTCTCCTCAGCATGGAGGTGCACTCTGTGGAGTGTCCCTCCAGCTCCGTCCTGAGGTCGGAGAGGCGGGACAAGAAGCTTTTCACGGCATCGGCCTGCGACGCCAGGGAGTCTGCATCACGTCCAACGGGACCCAGAGAGTCCAGTTCATCGTCAAGGTCAGCGAGGCGGGAGAAGACGTCCCGCACGTGAGTCTGGACTTCGCCGACACCCTGCAGGCGTGACTCCAGGGAAGAGCAGCACTGTTCGATCTGATGGCGGGACACAGGGTTCAGTCAGGTTAGCTTGGTTTGAAACGGACCAAAAGTTACAAAATAAAACTGATTGGGTTTCAGAAAATATCAGTCATTTCTGAAACAGAGAACCTTATTTTATATAAAAGTGGGATGGAAAACTCTGCAACATGGTGAGAAATGTCACATGATTAAGACTCAGTTTTTATAGTGAGAAAATAGAATACAAAGTCATTTATTGTTCTGTCTGCTGAATCTTAGCAGCTTTCTGCAGAACCTGGAACCAAACCAGGAAATGATACGAAGCAAATCACTTATCAAATTCTTTCTATGAAAGTGACCTGATGAAAGATCAATAAAAGGCCTAGTTTACATGACAATGATCCAGGAAAATGGAGACTCTCCTTTAAAATGGTGCCTCCACACACAGGCTTCCTTCATACAGGAAGACTGCCTTTTTCTGGCCAACTAAACAAAGGAATTAAGATGCTTTTAAAAATCTAAAACCTGGTTTTAGAGAAAACCTGCCATCAAACGACAGTAGAAGCTTTTCTAATCAAAGAAAACATAACTTTTTGAAGTCAACCCAAGAAATAAGCAGCTGCTGAATGAAGCCAAAACCAGAGAAACAGACAGGGCTAAGTTATCGGTTGCCATGGGGATTCCCGCCTTTCACGAGGGAGTATTGAGAGCTGAGCTAATATCATCAGAATTTAAGCCTGAAATAAATAGACAGGGTGAAAAATCTGGTATAATAACGCTAATTAACATTAATCATATCCGACAGAAGATTCTGATGTAAACATTTAAATTTTAGAGGTTAAAAAGTAATTTGTGTTTCAGTTTTTAAAGAAACAAATCAGACGTCTTTCATAGTGAGAGTTTATTCGGATTTGGATGTGTAGACTCCGCAGTCTGGGGAGATTTGACAGAAAACTTCACACTGAGTTATATGATAAAAATGCTAAAGAAATGATAAAACTGAGTATAAAAGCAGCTTATAAAGCAAAGTTTGTCTGATTTTTTTCAGAAGGTCAAACACGTAATCATTTAGTTATAAAGATGGAAAAAAAATTAAACGACAATTAAAATTTATTTAGAGTTTCTACTTTAAAAGACAGCTAAACCAAAGAAAATATCTCAGTTTTCTGACTGTTTTCTACAATTTCACTGAAGTCTAAGGGAAAATTTAATGGATGCAGCACACATACTAACCCTAGTTCAACTTTTTAAAAAGCTACAACAACAAAAAAGTAGAAACGGAAGAAGAAACAGATAAAATGTGTTTTGCTATTCTTAAAGGTGTATTGTACAAGTTTAAAGACGCTACGTTGGGTCTCTGCTGCAAAGACAGAACAGAAGTGATACTTTGTGAAGATGGAACACAAAGACCAGCCACAGGTTCACCTCAAGGCCCATCAAAACGCCACAAAATAGTTAAAAAATGAAAGTTTTGTCTGAGAAGAGAGTCTGATCTTTGTCTTCGTCATAAAATGAAGGTAAATATTGGGGTAGCTTTCAAAAAGGAATGGAGTTCATGTTTGCACTGGGAATGGTCCTAAAAAGATGCTCTGTTCAAAGTATCCTCTTATATCAGATTAAATCACGTCTCTAAACTCAACACCTGAGCGGCGTCAACACTGGTGTCGTTTCATCCTGCCACCTCAGGGGGCAGACTTCTGCAAAAACTCTGGAACTTGCTCTATGCTCCTTTAAAGGAGAAATAAGTGAAATCTCACCACCAGATGGGGTCGCTGAGCACTATCTGTAGACCAAAACAAGATGCGTAACCATCTCTGCGCTGACCATCCCTGTTCGAAGGAACGGATCCAGGGATAAAGTGAGTAACTATTAACTTGCTGCCGTCATAAGAATTTAGGATTGAAGCAAATGATTGTCTTCAGGTGAACAATTTGCTCTCTCTCCGCCATCTTTCTCCTTCTCACAAACAGATTGTTTGTGATGCAGTGGCGGCTGACCAATAGAGGGCGCTAGGTCGCCACCCCACCCACCCACTCACTGACCCTGATTAAGACATAAAAAATATATTTTTTTATAATATTTTATTTTAAATAAAAAGGTAAAATATTTTGAAATAGATTGATATATATTTTTTAGACGTGTAAGATAAAAAATGAATCTTAAATGACAAATAAAGCGTCAATTTTTATGTTTCTGTGGATTGGTGACATATTTCCACCCTAGAACGTTTACCCATTGACTCTCGTTAAAAGTTGTCTATGTGCAGTCGCTCCTCTGCAATACAAACATACAGGACGGTCCAGCGTGCAGATAAGCAGCGAACTGAGGTGACAGGAAGTGTATTTGCTCACCATCTCCTGCCTCAGTGTTTTGCAGGTGATTGACAGGTTGAGTCACAGGAGTCGCATTGGAGAGAGAGAGAGAGAAATGGTGCAAGAAACGTCCTTTTCCAGGACCTGGTTAAGCTACAAGGCTTGGCTAACTGCATGCAGTGAGGCTAAAGCTTTATCCTGCTTTCCCTGCCTCCTTTTTCAAACGTCAGCCTCTTACTGAGCATAAAGACAGCTAGGACTGATTTAAAGCACTTTTTAGAAAAGGCAAAGAAGAATAAACAATCTGGGATTCACATGGAAAATAATATAATACAGTGCATTTTTTCATAGATGTTTGTTAATTTGCATACTTTCTCTTAAATAAACACATTTTCAGAAAATAAATCGTTTTTATAAATATAAAAAAATATAAATCTGACTAATCGCATCTCCATTATTAAACTAGTTTAATAATTATTAGTTTTTAATATATTTATTAGATTATTTTTTTAGGTTTGTAAGACAATATTGGACCATTCAAAACACAAATTTATCTTCACAAAAAACCTCAGTTGAAGATTTTTATACAAAAATTAAACCTGTACATGAAATTATGTTTTGTTTTTATAAAGTGCTTTTATACCGTATTTGTTGTTGACATTCATATAAATATACTGGTGTGTAATAACTTAGTATGTGTTTTTGGTAGACGTCTATTTTGAATTTATAGCCCCCCCTGGAGAAAACTCCACCAGCCGCCAGTGGTGTGACGTCTCTAAAATGATACCTTCAGATAATAAATGAATTATTTTCATTGTTGCTCCTCTAATAATTGCAGAAAACACCCAGAAAAACCTTTTCTTCCCCACAGCGATGGCAAAGGAGCAAAGATTTAAAATAATGTCAGTAATTAACACCCCCCCCAGTTATATCCAGTGACCTTAAACGGAACGTGAGAATAGATGCAGCTTTGCGGCTTTGAATTCCCCTCATTCTGGTTTACATCTCCAGCAATGATGGCGTGCTGAATGTCCACACTGACCATATATGACTGCTGGAAGACGACCCGCGCTGGTATTCCCCCCCCCAGCCCCGACAGAGGCTCTGCTTTAGAATAAACTGCTGATGTTTCATAACTGCTGCGGTTGCTTTCATCAATCGTCGCCAAGGATGTCCAGCTTCTTCCCACTTTATGAGTTCTGCTTTAATAGGCGCAAAAAAAAGTTCAGAAGGAAAAGCTGCACTTTGAAAATGACACAAAGTAAATTAAACTATTTGGAGAGAAAATCTGACCCTGAACGTTTGCAGCCATTTTTAATTGCATTTAACATCGTTCTCTGCGGAAGTAAAGGAAGTAAAGAGTTTTCTCCTTCCTGAATGGAGCTAAAAAGCAGCGAAAGCTCAGAAAAATATTCACACTTTTCACGATTCTTCCCTAATTTTTTTTATTGAAAAATCAGACAAACCACAGAGAATCCGTTTGTTTAGACTGAAGCTCGCGGCCTTCCGTCCTCACCTTATCAGTGACCTCGGCATACTCCTCCTCTGCCTCCTTGGCCTGCTCCTGGAGCCTGCGGGCTCCCTCACTGCTGCCCCCTGGTGTCTGGGGGGCGTCCTGAACCAGCCCCTGGGCCAGGTCTTTGAGGTAGACCACCTGATGCTGCAGCGACCTCAGGCTCTCCTGCTGACTCCTCAGTCGCTCCAGACTTTTCGCGCTGCATGCCTGTACAGAGAATGAGTCCGTTTTTTTTATAAAGTCACGGTTTTGTTTTTCAGTTTTTATTTCAGACCAGCTGGATGGTTTGTGCTTTTGATCGCTGCATTCTAGTACCTGAGGTCCAAGAGCCTCTTGGACTTCAAGCTGATGCTTGGCGGCCTCCAGTCTCCTCTCCACGGCCTGTCGGCCTTCCTCAAACTCCTTCAGGCGGCTGGACAGCTCCTCCAGCTGGGCCGTCCGGTTCAGGAGACCCTCGCTCAGCCTGTCCACTCGCCGGTTCAGCTGTGCTTTCTCATCTCGTAACTTAAAGAATTAAAAAAAGTTTTAATAAACCGTTACTTTGCTCAAAAAACAAAGAGACTGCGTTTCTCTGTCACCTCTTCCTCGCCGACGCAGCACTGCTCCAGCAGCTGATCGGCCGCAGTATTAAAAGCCTCCAGCAGGGGCTGCCGTCTCTCCAGGTCCAGGGAAAGAGTCCTGGCTTTCTGCAGCGATTCGTCCAGCGCAGATGGATCCAGCGACGGTTGGATCTCCTCATCCTTCTCTTCACACTCTGCTAACCACGGCGTGAGCTCAGCTTTGTACTGTTGGTAAGTTTCTGCTTTGCTCAGTGTGTTCTTCAGTTTGGTTTCTCGCTCTGTGATCCGGTGGTTTAGTCCCTCCCAGTCCTGCCTCAGCGAGGCCAGGCGGGACTGCAGAGCGGTCCTCTCCTCCAGGGGCAGGGTGGCGAGCAGCGACACGCCTTCAGCCTGGATCAGCTCGTAGGAGCCCCTCTGGCTGGCGACTCCGCGCTGCAGCTCCTCGGTCTGAGCCAGGAGGGAGCGGATGGCCTGGGGTCGGCAGGGCAGGGAGTCCGAGGGGGATTCTTTGGGATCGGACTGCTGATCGAGCCACGAGCGCAGATCCTTAAACATCTGCTGGAACTGCTGAGTGGAGGACAGAGCGGCTTGGAGCTGCGTGAGGCCGTCAGCTGAGAGGAGGGAAGAAAGAGAGCGGATTGAACTTATGATTCTGGCTGAACAACAGGACTGAATGTCACAAACGCTGAAGCTAACCTGCTCTCTCCTCTAAGCTCCTCAGGGGTGCGCTGACGCTCTCCAGGCGTTTACTCAGCTCTTCTTTCAGGTACGGCTCGGCCACGATGTCGCTGAGCTCGGCACAAAGCTTCTCCGCCTCTGCCAGTTCGGTCCGCCGTCGCTCCAGCTCCGAGCGGATCTCTCCAGTCTCCTGCAGCCTGTGTTTCAGCGCCTCGGGCTGGGCGCTGAGCGAGGCCTGGGCGTCCAGCCGCTCGCTGAGGGACGCAATGCTGGAGGAGAGCTCCTTAAGGAGGCCCTGAAGCAGAGGAGAAGCCCAGGAACTCAGAGAACATTCAGGCAGATCCTCATCAGAACCCTCCAGCCCACAGAACCAAAGCTACCTGGTATCTTTCACTGGTTCCCAGTGCCTGATCAATGTGGCTCGACCGCTGAGTCAGTCTGCCTGTCAGATCGTCCCACTGCTGGGAGACGGAGCCCAGTTCAGCCCGGACCTCCTCCAAGTCTCTGGGGTCCTGAGCAGAGTCACCGGTTTGAGAGAGGATGCCTTCTGCAGACTGGGTCAGCTGGTCAAACTGGGGCCGCCGCGTGTCAAACTCCCGCAGCATAAACTGGAAGAAGAGCAGAGAAGGAGCCGTCAGAGATGCTGGAAGGAGATGATTGGGTCGGTTTGTCTGCGGTTCTTCTCTTCATACCTGAACCTGCTGTTTCTGGGTGTTCAGCATGTTGGGGTCGATGCTCAGGGGCCCCAGCACGCTCATCATCAGCTCCTTCTCCTTCAGCCAGGGGCCCAGCTGATTGGCTGCTGAGGCGAAGCTGCCCAGCCGGTCGGCGCACGTCTCCAGCTCCGTCTGCCGCTGAGCTGCCGTCTGATTGGCCGTTTGCCAGCGGGAGTCTGAGGAAATCAGAACATGGGAAGGTTACTTCAGAGGTGATCATAATGTTGCGATTTCATCTCCTCTCACTCTTAGGGAATGATTAACAGGATGAGAAAATATGAAGTAAAAACAAGCCGGCCTCATATTTCTGTTCCAGTCAGGTTATAGAAAGCTCCGATAAAAATACCCTGCATGAGTCCAAAAGCAGCTCTGACAGGAACTCATCCCACTCACTCCCTGGATAGCATCGCCTCACCCCCCCACAGGAAAATAAATACCCATTTAATACCCTGTGCAATAACCCTGTGTTATAATCCCGTTAAATAAGACACTTCAGATGTTAAACGCATATATATATACACACACTACCGTTCAAAATTTTGGGGTCACATTGAAATGCTCTCATTTTTGAAGGAAAAGCTCTGTACTTTTCAATGAAGATAACTTTAAACTAATCTTAACTTTAAAGAAATACCCTCTATACATTGCTAATGTGCTAAATGACTATTCTAGCTGCAAATGTCTGGTTTTTGGTTCAATATCTACATAGGTGTATAGAGGCCCATTTCCAGCAACTATCACTCCAGTGTTCTAATGGTACAATGTGTTTGCTCATTGGCTCAGAAGGCTAATTGATGATTAGAAAACCCTTGTGCAATCATGTTCACACATCTGAAAACAGTTTAGCTCGTTACAGAAGCTACAAAACTGACCTTCCTTTGAGCAGATTGAGTTTCTGGTATGCATCCCATTTGTGGGGTCAATTAAACGTTCAAAATGGCCAGAAAAAGAGAACTTTCATCTGAAACTCGACAGTCTATTCTTGTTCTTAGAAATGAAGGATATTCCATGTGAGAAATTGCTAAGAAAGTGAAGATTTCCTACAACGGTGTGTACTACTCCCTTCAGAGGACAGCACAAACAAGGATTCTTCTTTGACGAAAGCAAAATTTGATGCAAAAAAAAATCTTCAAATACAAATCATTATTTCTAACCGTGTCAACTCTATTTTATATATATATATATATATATATATATATATATATATATAAACAAATGAAGCTCAAGCTCCAACAACTTCTTAAATGGATTTTATTTTTTTAAGTCCTCTCAAGGTTGTTTTTTAACTCTGTTACTGCACCTTATTCTACCACACTTTTTCCTTCCACCCGATTTTCTATTAATATGCTAAAATGTTTTAAGAATATTTTTAAAATTTAGAAAATTACAATAAATTAAGGCTTAAAATATTTCATCTAATGCATCAAATATAAATAAAATGTATTGCTCTTTTTAAAATAAGGTACAAAATGGAATAAAACCTTTTAACAATATAAAAATCAATTGATTTTGGTATATTTTGTTTGATTTTCTGACTAAGTCGACCATATTTACAGACAAATAAATAGGAAATAAAAATAAAAGTATTTTGACACATCATTATTAGTGCGGTTTATCTCATTGCATATTTCTAAAGGAGTAGAATCATTACAGATTATGACTCATCCTGCAGAAGTCTGATTAAATGATGCAGCTGTGAGCTGCAGGACGTACCGATCTCCTGCAGCTGCTGCCTCCAGCCGTCAGCCTCAGGAGAATCCGGATTGTCGGTGATTAGTTTCCTTAATGTACTCTTCAGCTCCTCCACCTTCCCAGCGTGCTCAGCCAGCTCAGAGAGCAGAGCCTGAAGGACCAGAACGAAACAATACGTAAAAAAGCAGCACCTTTAACCGACTGTAAGCGTCAGGTAAACAGGGAGCAGATATCAGATCCAAGAACAGCCTCTCGTACCTTGTTTTGCTGCGCCTGAGCACGAACCAGCTCAGGCTTAGACGGGGAGCTGGCCTGTCCCTCCTTCAGGCTTCTTTCTCTGTCGCTCAGCCAGCTTCTCAGCTCCTCAGCGTTCTGCCGGGCCTTCTGCCGGAGCTCCAGGGAGGCCTGCTGGCGGCTCAGACGCTCCTTCAGTTCGCTGCCCAGAGAGTCGTAACGGGCGTTGACATCGGAGACTGTCAACTGCAGCTCCGTAAGGTCTGAGAATAAAAAAACAAAAAGAAAAGAAAATCAGCTGGAGGAGGAAAGCAAACTAAAACCAAGAACTGAACTAAACACAGAAAAGATGGGAAAACATTCTGGCCTTGCTGCTTTCAGAGGATAGAAGAGGAAATCAGTTTGCAGGTGTAACGATAAGACATCAGCAATGATGAATCTAGGATTTAAGGTTATTTTCCAGCAACCAAAATGATTCACAGCAGGAGAACTTTAAGGTCAGCTGCCAGTTTTAATTTACCTCAGCATCCAACAGGTTAGTGGGTCAAATTGGGGTAAATAACCCAAAACTCCATCTGAGACTCTGAAGAGCTTAAAGGTTTAGTGGAGGATGTTCTTTTTCCGGGTGGATAATCGAAATAAGTTGTCAATGATTCTGGTGATACGTTTACAAATGGCCGCCCTATGTGCTCCTCCCCATTTTCACTTACCAGAGGTGACTCTGACATAATGGAAAAATTGCAAATCTTCTTTTAAAAAGTAAGCTTGTATGACCGATGCAAACAGCAACTTTTAAACAGAGCGTGCACGAGCAGAAATGGGCTCGTGCGCGCTCTCACACGTGTTTAATAGGCGTTCCCTCTCGGCAGCGGGTACAGGGTTGTGCATGTGCATTTTTAATTAAAGAGGAGAGGGCGGGTCTTTTAAAAAAATTCACCAAAATCCTCCACTATAAGTTTAACTCCTCCAGTACGTTATTTTCCTCCTCTTATCTACTACGATCCTAACATTCCCTCATAGGAACCTCATTCCTGGAAGGAATTCTGCAGTGATAAAGAACAACAACACTGAAATAAGGTGAGATTTAAATGAATCTGACAGGATGAAATCATCAAGAATAAAAAGTCCATATAGGATCCTCTCGAAATTAGAAATGCTTACAAATTTGATGCAAAATGAACCTTAATTTGAAAGTTTAAGCTTTTAGAAAAATACTTTTCATTAAAACGATACATTATCTTTAAAATAGATCACAGAACATCTAGAGTGCTGCAGAATACACTGCAAAAAAAATCTAAATCTAGATAAGTCATTTTTTTCTTAAAATAAGTGCATTTGTTCTTGAATTGAGGAGGTAAAAGAGACATTCTGCCAATGGAACAAGACAATTTACACTTAAAATAAGAAAACACAAAATAAGAAAACACAATTGCATTGTCTTATTTCAAGTACATATGATCTAATTATCTTACTCAATGGAATGAGTAAAATTACTCATTCCATTGGCAAACTTTCTCATTTACCTACCGGGTACTCAAATCAAGGGTGAATACACTTATTTAAGGAATTTTTCACTTATTTCTAGATCGTTTTTGCATGGTAAAAGGATTGGTTTCAATAAAAAAATAGTATGTAAATTCTAATTATCAACTGATAACGATGCCAACATTGATTTTGCACCAATAGAAACATTAAACGATGAATATGGATCCAGATTTCGAGCGTTGATCCCAAGTTGAGGAGAGGAAGGAACTCAGAAGCCATTCCTTGCAGACAAATCAAATGCTTGCTAACACTAACAATTGGTTAGCATTAAAATTAGGGAACCTGGCAAACGGTGCGAAACAAAAGCAGGCATAGCGCCACTTACTGGAGAGTAAGATACACTTGCAGATATTACCTTCATGAACAAAGAAATAAACAAATAAATCAGCTGCTGTGGTTCTAAACATGTACAAAAGATGAATGAGTTTAATAAGGAACATTTTCCACTCAAAGTTTCTTAGAATTGTTTCCATGCTCTATGTAAATTTAGCTTATCAGCAAAAAAAAGAAAAAAAAAGACAGCAAACAGAATTTAAATGTCAGACTGTTAATCATCCAAAGCTGCTGAGAGCTTCAGGAATGCTTTCAACGTGGAGTCAAAAGGGAGGACAAGTTTATGAAACATTAAAAGCTTCTGGAAATCTAACATTTTATCAGAAAAGAAAAAAAAAGCTTTAATCTCTCTAGTTTTGAAATGTTTTTATTTTCCAGACACACGTTTCTGTTTGTCTTTAACGACCAGAGCAAATGTTTACTTCTTCACAGAATCCGTAAAAAAAGGGAACTTCTACAGTTTTAGTTTAATTTAAAACAGATACATAGATTTTGTTTGGTTAGAATTTAAAGTTGTCAGAAAAAGCTGTGAAATATTGCTTTTTAATTTTTTTAACAATCATCATTTGTTGGTCAGCCTGAAAACCAAACAATGGATAAATGTTAATATTATACCATGTGGCAAATGCAGGGAAAAGCTTATTTTAATATAAAACCAAAGTATTTTAGGAGGAATTATTTGACTTTTGCATTTTTTGAAAGAAAAAAAAGAATTCTAGAAAACTGAATTTTATTTCTATTTTCAAAAATACTTTTTCCATCCTGGAAAGCAAATCTGTGAATCAATCAAAGTCTGCAGATCTGGGTTTCAGGCTGCGGGGGACCCAGCTGCGGTGGGAGCTCACCTTTACAGGTGTGGATGCCGTTCAGGCTGCTGGGACCAGCAGAGCCGTTGATCTGAGGAACACCTGGAGAAGATCACAGTCAGGTGAGCAGGACCCTCCAGAGACCAACAGGAGCACAGTTTCAGTTCTGTCAATGTTTACCGGTTTTGGTCTGAGGAGCCGTCACGTCGATGATGAGAGACTCCAACTCGGAACCGGTCTTGTTCAGCTCTCCGATTCTGGATCCTTGTGATTCCCATTCATTCAGCAGCTCCTGAAGTCAGACAGGATTTCTCCTCAGTTTTCCACCTCCTCACCCAAACACTGGTCACACCTGGAATGTTACGAAACATCCCAGACTCACCTGGAGCTGCTGGACCCTCCTCTGCAGACCCTCGGTGTTCAGGCCGGCCTCCTTGGAGGGCAGCTGGTCCTGGGCGGTCTGAAGCCAGCGGACCAGGGAGCCTGAGAGGCTGCGGAAGTGCTGCAGCTGCTGCTCGCAGGCCTGGATGGCAGCGAACCTGAGAGGAAAAACACAGATAGGAAGAGTTTTAAAAACTATCTTTGCACACGTTTCATGCAGAAATGCAACATTTTCAGGTTCAGAAACATTGGTTATCCTCTTTAATAAATTACAAACCTAAACTCCCTTCAAACACATTAAAAATCAACAATAAGCTGCTGACTAAAATGATAAAAAATAAGCCACACCAAGGATCCGGCTGGGAAGCTGGTTAAAGAAAAACAAAACTTCAGATGCAACAAGAATGAGAAAAACATTTCTGACTTAGAGAAAATGAGCCCAGCAGCTGAAATAATTGATGTGTCAATGAAGT
>NW_015150737.1:396192-402601 GCF_000732505.1 Cyprinodon variegatus
AAGATGCATTTCTATTGGTCTGCTGGACGTTAGCAAAACAACTTTATTGGTCAATGTGCACAAAATGCAATTAGCAAAACTCAATCTGAAAAAAACTAAATAACTAGTGAAACATTTTTTGTTGCTAGCAAAAAAAAAAACAAAATTCTAAGAAAGATTTTGTAAATTTTTTAATCAATCCTTTTCATCCTTGAGTATCTTTAATAATATTAATATGTATATGCTTTTTTTATGATGGTCTTTTCTTTGTTGCTCATATAAATAAATTTTTCTGTTGGACAAAAATGTTTTTTTTGTACTTTAAATGTAGTTTTAATCTCTTAAAACTGAAAAAAATATCTGTTTTTGATTATTGGCGAAGTTCAGTTTATTCTTAGTTGTTTTATTTCTATTTTATAGTTTTGCCAAACTAACAGCAAACAGAACCCAGAAAGGGTTTTTGAGGACATCTTTTTTCCGTCTGGCGAAAGAGTTTCTTGTCGCATAAGAAATAATTCAGTGTTTCTCCGTATGAAGCATTGAGGCCCTGAGGCGGCGCTAACACAGCCCTGACCTCTGCCTCTTTGTTGGTAATGTGTGTGAAAGTATGAGCCAGACTCGTCCTGAGTGTTTGTGGACAAAACAGCCCTGAGAAGCCGTCTGGAGCGGAGAGCTATCATTATCGAGCTGCTATTTTCTCTCCTCTGGGATCCGAGGCAGCGAGTTATCCGAGAGGGCCGTTTACAGGACGCACAATGAGCCGTGTTCACGCTGCTTATATTAGCTCTGAGAATCACACAGTGAAGGAAAACTGTGTAACGGCATCCATGCCTCCTGATGACACACAGAAATGTTTCTCCGGTCCTTCTTCAGCCGTCGGCTGCCGACTGAGTTCACATGATGGCCTCCGAACACAGAAATCTAATCCGATACATCTGAAGGAGAACGCTGGTATTTATAAATGCCTCCTTGAGATGCCGTCAAACAGGGTTGGCATGGCAACCGCTGTTTGATGAAGGCTGCAGAGGTAGAGAGCAGATTGTAGAAATGTCGGGCTGATTTTCAGTCCCAGTCCTCCAGATTCAGTTTTTTTTTTTCTTAAAAACATCCGACACCTGCTGTGTGCCTTTAAAGGAGAAGTCCGCTCATATTCAGAATTCAAACTACTAAAAGTACTTTAAATATGAAATTATTACATACTGTTCAATAATAAAGTGTTTTTAATTCAGAGTAATTTTCATGTGAATGTTCTTTACTGGAGGCATCCATGTTTGTCAAAGAACTCTACTGCCACCTACTGGTTAGTGACGTCACGGTGCGGTATCGGCTGTTGATCAAGTCCCAGTGCTGTATCTGGTGTTTGTCACAACGCGCTATTATCCAAGTCATCTTGAAAACATTCTTCTTCCAAATGTTGGCTACATATTACGGGTTTTTTCTCTGGCCAGAAGTTCGATGGCAAATCCTCCCTCTTCAAGTTGGCGATCCAACGACCAACCCGTCCGTGGAGGATCAGGAACCAGAAAGGTGGAATAACTTTTTTTTTTACTTTTACCCGATGTATTCCAGCATCCAGCTGCCATGCACGTGGGCATTGTCAGTTTCACTATAGCTCTGGTGAATTTCAATGGTGAAGTCCTCTGGAAATCTTCAATAATTGTTGTTGATTGCAGATGTGTCTAATAGTTCCCATTGATTTAGCTTGTAAAGCGGGGAGAATGGCGCTAGGCTTACCGCAGCGTGACGTCACTGCCGGGGGGGTTACTATATTTGGGCAAAAAATGGCCGCTCCCAGACTCAGTGATCGCTAAATGCTTTAAATATCTATGAAAGTATTAGTTTTAGGAATAGATAATGATCCATTGATCATTCCTTGCTGAACTGACTTCTACTTTAAAGGGTTTTTAAGATGACAGTTTGATGGCTACCTAGCGCCCCCTTGTGTAATAAGCAAACTTTTTTCCCTTCTTACCTTTCATTGACGTTTTCTTCCAGCTTTGTGAACCCTTCAGTCACACCTTTGACGTTATCCAGAAGACTCTGAGTATCACTGAGGGTTCTGGATTGGCTGAGCTCGGTGCCGAGGTTGCAGAAGGATTTCAGCTGGCCCGTCTCCTGCTCCAGCTCAGATTTTACCTCCTGGAAGCGTGCAAAGGAGGAAGATTAAGAACAATGTAGAAGCTTCTATTGTGTGGATGTCGTGCGTGCGCTCTGCTGACCTCGATGGTCTGTCTGTAGTCGCCCATGCTGCGGTCCGGCTGGCCCACCGGGCTCAGGGCCTTCAGTCTGCTCTGGGTAAACGCCTGGAGGTCGGTCCCCAGCCGCTCGTAGCTCTCCAGTCTGGGCAGCAGCCCTTTGAGCTCTGCTTCCCGCTCCGCCTGGCTGGTCTGGGCTGCGGTGTATCGCTGGGTGAGTTCGTCCAGGCTGCCGTGGAGGCCCGGTGCTGCAGCCGCATCAGAACTCTGCAGGAGCTTGGAGAGGGAGTCGCGGGTTGCTTCCACGCTGCCCTGCCTGGAGAGCAGCTCCTGCCGAAGTTTCTGGAAAAAGGAAAAAAAAATTCAACAAAGCAGTCAGTAAGAAAAAATTATTAAAGTAGCTTTGATTATCCCTACCTGGTTCTGGGTCAGAGCATCCTGCACAGCCAGCGCTGTGGGTTTCACTGGTCTGGGGTTCAGAACCAGCTTGTCCAGCCAGCTGAGCAGACCCTTCAGGCCCTCCTGGACGCTCACAGACTGAGCCACAGCCGTCTGCAGATGTTCGGCTCGCTCAGAGACGGACGCAGAAAGGCTGCCGAATCTTTTCTCCAACCCGTCTGATGTGGGAGAGCAGCAGAGACAGTGCATCAGTAAATCTGAAAGCTGTGAGAAGAGTCACCGTCGGAGAGATGAAGCCACCTGCGGCGCAGAGGATGTCCACGGCTTTCAGAGACGGAGATTCCTCGGTGCTGACCAGATCTCTTCCTGCTCTCTTCACCTTCTCCAGCTGCACCGAGCGCTCGGCCAGCTCGTCCTGCAGCAGCTGCAGACACAGAACATCCAATCATCCATCACCGTCCGACAAACGGCTCTTTATTTCTGTGAAGGAGCGCATTCACCACCTGAACTTGTCGCAGCGCGTCCTGGAGGTTCTGCGGGTCGGTGTCACTGCTGGACTTGGTGACGCTTTGGTTTTGTTCATGAGTGCTGAGCCAGGAATGAAGGGAGACCACTTCATCCTGGTACTGCTGGTACCGCTCCAACAGGCCGGACAAACGGCCGCCCAGCTCTGACGACTGAGCAACAAACATCAAACATCAGAAAACCGCCTCAAAGCGAAGAGGAGGATCTCAGCGCTTCTCCTCACCTTGGTGTGCAGGGTGGTGTATCTGTGGTTGGCGTCCTGCAGCTTGTCAGACACCAGCTGTTTGATGCCTTCCAGAGACGGATCAGAACCTTTGGCTTGCTCCAAAGCTCCCTGAACCGAGTCCAGAACCTTCTGACCGGAGATGGAAACAAAGCGAAGGTCGGCCTTGTGGCAGATCACGTCCTCGCCGAGCTGGAAAGGAACACATTCGGATCAATCGACGTGTTTGTTGTTGAATTTAACGGGAAAACATCTTTATGAGCAGAAGGCCCAGGAATCTCTGTGGGAAAACAAACATTTACATCTGGAGACCTTTTAACCAGAACTTCTAGGCTGGAGTTTCTCAGGGAAGCTTAGATGGAAAAGCTTGATAGTCTAGAGAGGGTTAATAGATTCTAATTCTTTCTACATGGATGATTAAAGAAGGAAATCCTCCCAGAATGGAGCTCTGTGACGTTAATAACAGCATATTTATCAGCTCCTTTCGTTCCTTTAAAGCAACAGAAACCTTTTCTATTCAAAGAGTTTCAAAGTCTTTCTCTCTGAGCAGCTTAAAGTGTGGAAAAAGAAGATTTTGGTTTAGTATTATTATCAGAGATGGGAAGTAATGAAGTACAAATACTTCGTTACTGTACTCAAGTAGATTTTTCTGATATTTCTACTTTCTTTACTAATTATTTTTATGGTGACTTTTTACTTCTACTCCTTACATTTTTACACAAATATCTGTACTTTCTACTCCTTACATTTAAAAAAATTGTTTCGTTACTTTAGTTTTGAATCATTTCAATGGAGTTACCGTTATTATTTTTCACGTCATCAATACCAAATTCAATCTAATTGGATGGGAATCTACGTTGCATTTGACGCACCACTACAAGATGAATCGACAGATTCGGCGGTATTCATTGGCGGCAAATCATTGCAGCTTGGTGGCGGTGGCGTTAGCATAGTAGCATGGACGACGAGATGATTGAAAATGAACACAACGGAGATCTAGTCCTATTGGCAGACATCCATTTAAAATGTAGGCAACGGCATGAAAAAAGTGGTTTCTACTTTTACTTTTATACTTTAAGTAAATTTACAAGCCTGTACTTTGTTACTTTTACTTGAGTAAAGAAGTTTAATCAGTACTTCCACTTTTACCAGAGTATTTTTTAACACAAGTATCTGTATTTTTACTCAGGTACGGAAAGTGAGTACTTTTGCCATCTCTGATTATTATAATCTTTGCTGCACCTTTCTGTGCTCCTCCAGCCTGTCCTTCAGGCCCTGTGCGTCGGTTTCTCCTTCCCCCAGGGAACGCATCTCCTGCTCACTTTGTTCCAGCCAAGTACCCAGGTTCCCGTGCTCCTGCAGGAATTTGGAAAGCTCATCCTTCAGAGCCTCCGACTTCCTCAGACGCTCCTAGAACCAGAAATATTTTATTAAAATCTATTTAAGTTACAGTCATACATTTTTTCACACCATAACTTTTATTTAAAACTAATATCCATGTTTCTGGTCTTTCAAGTACGTATATATATTTTTCAAATGTAAATTTCCCTTAACTTCTCTTAACTTATAAGTTTAAAATACTTTTTAAATTGATGTTTGTGAAGCAAAATCAAGAAAAAATAAGGTGAATGAACTTTAAATAATATATTTTCAAATAAAAACATAGCATTAAATATTTTATTCACCAATTAACAACTCATTAACTAAGATATTCTATATAGTAATCAATATAAAAGTTTGTAATTAACCTAGTTATATATCATTGAACAATACATTTCTTAGAAAAAAATAGAATAAACAAACTTAATCCATCTAATATTTATTCTTTTGAAATATATCTGAAATATATTTCAGATTTTTGCATCTATTTTATGATGTTTTTCTAACTTTTGTCAATCAAACTACAACATTTAATTTTTAACTAGGATGATTTTGTTACTTTATCATTTTGTTTTGGTATTTATATCTTTTTATCATAAATCATAATATTCTGAATAAATTTTTTCCACATAAACAGATATAACAATAAAAAATTTAAAAAATAAACTAGGAAATAAACGATAAAAAACAATAACTTGTTAAAAAAACGAACAAAACTAAATGTAAAAAAAAAAAACATAGCGTTTAAAGTTGATATTTCGGTGTTGTTCTATATATGGATATAATTACGGTGGCCAGGAGGTGCAAACCAACATTATAAAATCTAAAAAATCTGACCAATTTCAAGGCAGCTGAAATATATGGTTCCCCTCCTTTAATTTTTGCAAATAAAGAGTAAATATGACCAAATCTACAGGTTTTGATGTTGATGAAGAAAGGAAGAAGTACAGTTAAAGACTTGCAGGTACATTAATTTCTTCCCATGTTATAGAGGGGAGCAGATTATTTCATTCAGCTGAAACATCCATTCTCTCCTCTCCTCCTCCCACATCTTTGGGAAATAAAGAGCAACTGTTTCCAGTTTCTCTAAAATTGATATGTGTGATATGTTATACTAGAAATGTCCTTAATCCAGTAATCTGTCATATTTTACATTAGAAGGGGATTAACCAGAAATTCTACCCTCTCATCTTTGCAGGACGTCTTAATTTGTGTTCCCTGCTATCAGCCAGTTTCCGTCCTCTTATATCAGCATAAAAAAATTAAAAATACACTATGTGTTGGAAATCTGACTGACGTTTATTTCTGTCAGATTGAAGGGACAAAAGCTAGAGAAATACAGATTCTCTTGGCGGTAAAAAAAAAAAAACAACACAAAACAGTGTAAGAAGACTTCGTTAATGTATTTATTTAACAAATTTGTAAAAAGAGCAACCGGTTAAACTGAATGTTTCAATGTTGACATGATTATATGAGCTGTTTTCACCGAGAAATGATCAGGAGCGCCGTGAAAATGGTCAGATTCGCCTCTCTGGCTGCAATGCGCGCTCCCGACACACGGGGGAAGAGAAACAGAATTTCACACAAGACTGGTTCAACCTCGGAGTTAGTACCCACATTTTCCGGTTGAATTCCTCAAACGATCATTTGTTTTTGGACTTGTAAAAGTGTTTCAAATGTTTATTTGTTTTCTGAAAATTCTATTTGT
>NW_015150737.1:403081-404873 GCF_000732505.1 Cyprinodon variegatus
AACTTTTGGAAGTTTTTTTTAGATTTTGTAATGTTGGTTTGCACCTCCCGGCCACCATATATAATAGTTAGGATAAAGCTAAATGAAGTAAGGTGTGGTTACCTGGCAGCTCTGCAGCCTGTCATGGTGCTGGGCCTGCAGCTGGTCCAGGGCAGCCCGCAGCCGCTGCTTCTCCTCGGGGGGAACCGTGGAGTCTGGCTGGTCCAGCAGGGAGCGCGTAGCCTGGGTTACCTGGAGCAGCTGTGCCTGCTGAGCCTGGAGCTGCTGGAGCTCCGACTGCGAGGAAGCAGTCAGCGATCAGCAGTTAAATCTGCATGATGGTTAAAAAACATCAAACCTACAACAGAAGTACAGATCCTTACCTGCAGCATCTCTGTGTGCGACACCACAGCGCCCTCTGGCTGTGAGACGGCAGAATCCACCACATCCAGGTTTGCTCCGACCTGATCGGGTTTGTTAAATGATGAGAGAGAGTTCAGCAGGGAGTCTATCTGGCTTTGTGTTTCCTGTAGTTCTTCCACCGCTTTAGCCTGGAGATCAGAGCAGAAATGAATGGATATGAATCAGTCACTGGGTTTGGTGCAGAGATAACGAATCTGAGGAGAAAAAAGTCAAAAAAATCATCAGCTTGGAAGCGTGGAGGGGGAGGACTCACCCTCTGGGTGTTTTGTTGGACAGTCGTACTGATGGCTGTATCCAGCTCTGACAGGGACGTATTTGCAGAGTCGGTCAGGGCGCCATACTGCTCTTTCAGTCTCTCCAGCGCCATCTGAAGGTTCTTCTTCTCCTCTGGGCTCAGACTTTCTCCTTTCTCTGCCAGAAACTCCTCCACAGACCGGATGGCCTCAGCAACACCTGCAGCTTTAGACTGCAGGTCCTTCTGCACTTCCTGGAGCAGGAAATATATCATATAACATTATAAATGACATTAACTCAAACTAGTTAATCAGCAAAACATCACTGAGGTTCAAACTTCACCTTTAGTTTTTTCTGTCTCTCTTGCAGGTCGCTGACATCACCTGACTCTCTTCCAGCTCTCTGATTGGCCAGCAGGCTTGCAGCTCCGGCCAACCACATGTTGAGACCTTCCAGTTTCTGAGAGCACTCTGCTTTCTGCTGTTGGACCACCTGAGGGAGACGAGGCAGCAGGAAACCAGAGATAGAGAACGTGAGGAACTCTGACATAAATCCAACCTGCAGAGGGCGCCACCAGCATTTAAACATTTTCACCATATCCTCAACTTTTCTAGCCAGAGAACTGGTGTGACGTGCACACTTTGGCCAAGCTTTGAGCAGATTGTGTCCAGAAATCACACACACACACACACTGACAGAAACAAAACTTCCCATCAAAACATAACATAAAACAGAGAAAATCAAACATGTATTTGTTTATTTGCCGTTTTTCCTCCTCCTCGGTGTTTGGAGCGAGGCAGGAGGAAGAACGGAGAAGCGCTTTAGCCAGACAGACTGCTTTGCATTTTTTTTTTGGTAGTTGTTACCGCGGTGACGCAAGCGATTTTCTTCTGTGGGGATCTGGAAGAGCAATGCAAACAGGTTAATAAAACACACTTTATAAAGACATGCAGAGGAGCAAAAAAAAAAAAAAACACATCAGCATCAAGAGTCTGAGGCGTCAGAGTGAGCAGCTGCAGCAGCAGGTTTTAGTGGAAAAGAAACAGTTGGAGGAACCAGAACTTTGAATATTCACAGCTGTTTCTATGGATTATGTGTATACAGGGTTCCTACAGCGTAAGGAAAGTTAAATTCAAGACTTTTTAAGACTTTTTAA
>NW_015150737.1:405754-420503 GCF_000732505.1 Cyprinodon variegatus
TTTTTTTTTATAAAAAAAAATTGTCAATTGAAACGTTTTATTTAGATTACAAAAATAAATAGTAATAAAAATAATCCTATTGATGATGTTTTAAAAATTAAGACCTACAAAAGACTGATTTAAGACATTTTAATACCAATTAAGGCCTTAGATTTATTTTGAAGAATTCAATGCCTTTTAAGACTTTTTAAGGACCCGCAGGAACCCTGGTATAGGGACATGCAGAAAAGGACCAGTGGCCGGATTTGAACCCGAGTCGCCCACGTCGAGGACTAAGGCCTCCACTCATGGGTCGTGTGCACCAACCGCTGTACCACCAAAGCTCGCCCTGTCTCTATGGATTTTAAAGTCGATTTTTGGACCTTGACTAGACCATCGCATAATCCTGTGACTGGAGAATACTTGACATAAGGGGGGTTCATGGCTCAGTAACTGCAAGGTGAAAAGGAAGCCCATATCATGAGTGGTCTTCCACTGTGCATGACAGCTGTTGAGGCTGCAAAGTTTTGTTCAGTTGCCTGATATTGATATTGGATTGTCATTATTATTATTATTATTATTATTATTATTATTATTCTCCTCTTTGGTCTCATCTGTCCAAAGGAAGCTGTTCTAGAATTCTTTTCCTTCATTCAGATGCAGCTTTGCATAGACCTGCTGCCATATTGTTTTAGTTTCAGTTCAGTAACTCCAAACCAAAGAGTCTGAGCTGAATCTCTTTGCTTTTTTGGTAATTTCCTTTAGCAGAGCTTCACACTCTGACATGGACGTAAAACTGCTCAATCATTTCTGGAAAGATCCTAAAATTTTTCACCATCTTTCCTGAAACTGCTGGTTTAGAAATTACTTTATACCCTAAGACTGGCAGAAGGCAGCACCTTTCCTGCTTGACGTCGACATTGAAATTACCAAAGAACTTCAGCTTTTCCGGCGGTAGCAACTCTTGCATATTATCAGTTGAGAGCAGTGATCCAAGAGTAAACGGCTGCTGCTTTAAGGAAACAAGTGTTTCTATGATTTTCTAATCAGCGGTCTAATTCTGCGCTCTCATGGACTCCACTTAACATAACTCTAAAGAAAAGAAGACAAGCTTAGATTGTATCTGTGTTCACACTATGGTGGATGTTAGTGGGTTAAATCTAAAGTATGAAAGCATGATGTGAATCAAACTCAGGCAAAAGCAAAAACAATCCCATCATTTCCTTCCAAACCTCTCTCTCCTTTGCACTTTTCCTCTCTCTGTCCTTCTCCTCCTCCTCCCTCAGCCTCTCCCTGCGCCGCCTCTCCTCCTCTCTGCTCCGCTGAGCGGACAGAGCGTCGGCCCGGGCCTGAGCTCGGCCCGATGCTCGGTGGAAGGCCGTCTGCAGCTGCTGAAGCTGGCCCAGAAGCTGCCTGCTCTGCTCGGGGGCCAGGTCCTGAGCGCGCTCAGAGATGAACAGCTGGATGTCTGAGACCAGGCTGTTGACTTCGCTGGAGCGAGTCGACAGTGAAGACTGGAGCTCCTAAAGGGAACGACGAGCAAAAGGAAAATGAGAAAAGTTCAGGATTCGTTAACTTGCTGCTCCTTTAAACCAAAAAGACAATAACGTTTAACATGTTTAATCCAAGTAAAGGACAAATCAGGACGGCTGGAAATGTTTTCATTTTGGAAAGGTGTACAAAATATCTTGTTTATGGCGGAACAATATAATCACTAGTCAAATAGTCAGAGCAGCAGAACCAGCAGATCTTCCTCCATCTACTTGCTTTCTTTCTATAATGCCTACTGCTGCCATCTTTCCTCTAAGGTCTGTTTTCAGGACCACGTTTTTTTTATCCAGAACTCTGTGTCTGCTGCCTCTCTGTCCTATGTTGGTTCTATCAGTGGTTGGTACGGTTCAGCATAACCAGCCTGCAGCCCAGATGCACTAAACGTCATAATAATTAGAATAATTTGACTTTAATGAGCTCACATTGGAGAAATTTACCTCTGCATTTAACCCATTCTGTTAGGGAGCAGTGAGCTTCCATTGTGGGAGCAATCGGGGGTATATATATATATATATATATATATATATATATATATATATATATATATATAATTTGTCTACACCATCGACACCAAGTCAAATCTTTGTAAGTGCAAACCTACTTGGCAATAAACTTTATTCTGAACCACTGCAGCTTTGGACGTTCTGTGAACCACCATACTTCCTTTATCAGACTTGCATATCTTCAAGTTTTCCCCAAATACCTCATAATGGTGCAGAGATAATCCCATGGTCAAAATGTTATGCCTTTTTAAAGGAATAGTACACCCGAAACATGATTAGCCTTCATTTTCTACTCACCCCCATGCTGAACAACACTCTGGAGTACTTTTTTGATATCTCAAATGCATCTGGAGATCTGGGAGGCTTCTTGCTGTCTGCTGACATTCAAATAATGGAGGTCTATGGCGCCCGAGACAGAAAGGTCCATAAAAGTCCACAAAAAACGTGTCAATATTCCTCCATACTGCTCGTCCAATGTATTCCAAGTGTCCTGAGTGGGTAGCGTCCATAATTTACTCGAAACGAAGTCATTTAGAATGTTTTTAGAGCATAAACAGTAGTGTATAGGATTTCCTGAAAGCGCGTTCACGAGGCTACGGAAGCCGGCAGACCAAACCAGATGAAAGTGCGCATTCAGCTCTTCCTCAACACTGAAGTCCTCAGACATTTTTCTTTCGTTATTTCTTTCTTTGCACAGGTAAACAGCACATTTCTTCTTCTACGCTTGCATTATCGGCAGAGCAGACGCTGAATGCGCACTTTCGTCTCGTTGGTCTGCCGGCTTCCGTAGCGTCGTGAACGTGCGGGCACGCGCTTTCAGGAAATCCTATACACTACTGTTTATGCTCTAAAAACATTCTAAATGACTTCGTTTTGAGTAAATTATGGACGCTACCCACTCAGGACACTTGGAATACATTGGACGAGCAGTATTTGAGGAATATTGACACGTTTTTTGTGGACTTTTATGGACCTTTCTGCCTCGGGCGCCATAGACCTCCATTATTTGAATGTCAGCAGACAGCAAGAAGCCTCCCAGATCTCCAGATGCATTTGAGATATCAAAAAAGTACTCCAGAGTGTTGTTCAGCATGGGGGTGAGTAGAAAATGAAGGCTAATCATGTTTTGGGTGTATTATTCCTTTAAAGTATCTGGGTTGTAAAATAGCATCATTTTTCTATAATAGGTGAAAAATTAAAGACTATACGTCCTATAGATTAGATGCATAAACTCTTCAAAATTCTAGTATATTTGTGTCATTTAGAGAATTTTAGATTTCGGCTCAGAACAGAACCACATATTTATCTTTAAGGTTTGTAATGAGATCACCTTGCAGAGCTTCAGCTGCTGTGTGAGCTCAGCCTGGCCGTCCTCTCCCTCCGTTTTCTCCGTTGTTCCTCCGTCCAACTGAGCCTCTGTCTCATTCAACCAAGACAGCAGCCTGTCCACATACTGTCCCAGAGATTTCTGCTCTGCTGTTACTGCATCCTGAAAGATTTGAAACCCGACTGCTCAGCATCCCAGCATCTGCTGAGGCTTTCATGGGGACGTCTCTGACTCTCCTACCTTGCATGAGTCCCTGTGGTGTCGCAGGCTTAGCAGGATGCTCTCTGAGAGCGTCCGGGCAGCCTCGTATCCGCGAGATAAGCTCCGCCCATCTTTTTCCAAGGCCAGTAGGAGCTGTGGAGGAACGTCGGAAGGTCTGGGTCTCAACAGTCGCTCTGCAGCTTCAACTTCTTTGCTTATTTCAGGCTCTAAGCCGGAGAGTTCAAGGTCCATCATCTGCGTGAAGATTAGAGAAGGAAAACAAACGTTTGATTGATTCTGGTTCGCTGTAATTCCTGTAAGGTTTGTCTAAATATGGGAATCCAGTAAAATACTAAAGCAGAGCATAAAGGTCCGGTTGTTTGAGATGTTAAGCTGGATACGTTACCTCAGTCCGGCTGATGATGTCGTCTAAGGTGACGAGGCTGCGACCCGCAGACTGCTGCTGCTGCTGTTTCAGGCGGACTTCAATGTGTCGGACCGCGGAAAGCAGGGCTACGATTCGCTGATCGTGTTCAAGGCATTCCTGGCGCAAAGACGACGACTGCAGGAAGATAAAACATTCCTATTTTTACATCTAAACACTAATGTGTGTTTTTCCTGCAATTTATTGCACTCATTTTTGCCTTACCCTACTTCCTGTGGATGTTGCTCCCTCTTTGTTCAAAGTGGCGTCTTGGTTCTCCTCGACCTTTTCTTGTTCTAAGCTCTCAGCGTTTGGATCAGCTTCCATTACTTTGGGTGATTCCGACTCAGCTGAAGCATCTTTAGATAAAACTATTGTTTCTGGAGAATCCAGATTTTGCTGCGGGCTTGTAAGAGATTCAGGAACATCAGAGCTTTCAGCTTCAAGTGGGTGCTGTATTTTCTTTCTTTTACTTTTTACAGATTGTGGATCAGGAGCAACAGATAGACTCAAGGGTTTTCTGTCGTCTTTATTGACACCTTCCAGAGATAAATCTGTTGATTCATTCAGGTCTGCAGCTTGTTTTAGTTGACTTTTCTGAAGACCTTTAGACACCTGGAGGTCCTCCTTGCCGACTTTGCCATAATCTGTAGGCCTTGCAGGGTCATTGAAGGGCTCATCATCAGCATCAGCGCTGACCTGCAGGTCTTCAGACAAAACTTTGCTTTCTGATGGTTGTTTTGATGCAGATTTTAAGAAAAGTTTTGAATCCTTCAGGTCAGAATCCATTTTTCCATCTGGGGTCAACTTCTCCATATCAGGCTGATCTTCAATTGGTTTTAGACTCTTAGGCTTCATGGTAGCTGCACCATATGATTGATCACCAGTATCAGTGTTAACTTTCAGGTCTTTGGCCATAACTGTGCCGTCAGACTCTGCCTCTGCACCTGATTTTGCTGCATTCTTTGTGTCTTTCAGCTGTACTGTTACCTTCTCTCTATCAGGCTGATCTTCAGTTGGTTTTAGACTCTTGGGCTTCTTGGTAGCTGCACCACATGACTTATCATCAGTACTGCCTTTAATTTTCAATCCTTCGACACAAACTGTGCCATTGGATTCAGACTCTGCAGCAGAATTTGTTGTATTTTTTTGTTCCATACAATCTGTGGGTTCCCTCTTCCCATCAGGCTGAGCTTTAGTTGGTTTTAGACTCTTGGGCTTCTTGGCAGTGGCACCAACTGACCGGTCAGTATCAGCGCTCGACTTCAGGTCTTCAGACAAAACTCTGCTTTCTGAACGTTGATTAGGAGCAGATTTTGAGGTAATCTTTGGATCTTTTGGGCCAGAATCAGATTCCCCAACTGCAGTTAGTCTTTCTTTCTCAGTTTTTGGTTTTAGACTCTTGGGCTTCTTGACATTGCCATCGGCCGAGCGGCCTTCAGTATCGAGGCAAATTCTCGGGTCTTTAGCCAAATTTGCGCTGTCCAACTTTGGATCTGCAGCTGATTTGGTTGTATCTTTCAGATCCATGGATACCTTCTCCATCTCGGGCTCATCTCCAGTTGACGTTAGACTTCGGAGCTTCTTGCTCCTCTTGCTTCTTTTATTTCTAGAGCCTGCAGGGAGAGCCCCAGCATCTTTCTGGTCAGTGTTCTTTTCACCTAAAGATGTTTCTTTGGGTTTACCTCCCAGGTTTTCTTGAGATGAAAGAACAACTGTAGGATATTTCTCCAGCTCCACTGTGTCCTTTTCAGCAGTTCCTTGGTTGTCACAGTCTTTTGGTAAACCAGAGTTTCTCTTGGTTTCTGTACTCTTATCACCTTCAGTCATACCCTTACTTTGCTTCTTCCTCACCTCCTTCTGTCTCAGTGCCTCCAGCTCTCGAGCTGCCTGCTTTTCACTCACTCCTTTTTCAAACACCTTCTTCAAAATGCTTTCTTTTGCTTTCAGTATCAAGGCAGCTTTTTCATCATCTTTAAGAGTTGATTTTTGACATGATTCCTTTTCCTCGCTCTCATTCATGTCCTGATTGTTCTCGGGTTCTTCATGTGGGTGTGCCAGTAAAGTCTTCATAGATTCCCTTTCAATATCTTCCTCCTCATAAACCTTCTGTTGGGTCTTCGGCGAGGCCATTTTTGCTGCATCTTTCTTCATCTCCACACCTGGTCCAAGAAATATCTGTTCCTGCTTCTGTTCGACCAAACCACAGACCGTCTCAGCTTTCCCACCAGTCCTTTCCATGCCTTCTCCAAAGTGAGGTTGGGCAGATTCTGAAAGGCCATTAGTGTCGGATTTTGGTATCTTCTCAACAAATGTGTCAACCGGAAATACATGTGGCCCTTCTGGACTCTCTTGATCAGTCTCAGTTGGTTTTTCGTCTTTTTGTGCCTTTAGAAACCTGGTTGATATCCCTCCATCTTCCTGTTTTATGGTTTCTGCAGGCCTAATTAGTGCTGTACTGGCTTTATCTTTCTCCATCTGAATATTTTGTTCAAAAGAACCAACCCTCTGCTCCTGTTTACCCAAACCTTTCTTGGTCTTAACTGTCCCTTCAATCTTTTCTGTTCTCTCTTCAGAGTGTGGGTCATTATGAGATGGAGGATCATAAGAGCTGACCGCCCGTAGGTTTTTCTTAAATGTTTTTTCTTCTCCGTCTACAGGAGAAACCTGCTGCATCTCTGATATGTCTACACCAGTCTGAACAGTTTGAGATGGGTGAGTCATGTTTAGTTCTTCTGACTGTTTTTCAGTTAAAACCCTCTCGGGTTGCCCTTTCTTATCCCCCTCCCTCATGGCATCATTCATCGCATCAACTAACATAATTTCAGTTGCACCTTTCTCCAATTGAGAGCTTGGTGGAGTAGAAACAACGTCCCGCTGCATGCCAACCAAGGGTCTTTCAGTCTCATCCTTCCTAGTTTCAGTTGTGGCTGAAGGATCATAAGAAACTGATTCCTGATAATTTTGTTTTAATCTGCTTTCTTCTGTGTCCACCTGTGGCATTTCTGGGTGGTTTTCATCTGTCTGAGATGGGAGCTTTATAACCGGTTCATTAATTCGCTTTGCGCTCATAGTTTTCTTTGTGGATTCTTTGTGCTCTTCCTCCTTTGTTTTCACATCTCCCGTGTTCCCAACATTTTCTGGAATCTTATATGACATCTTTTCAGCTGTATCGGTCTCCACCTGAGAGCTTGGTTGATGAGAAACAACCTCTTGCTTATTTTCAGCTAAAACCTTTTCAGTCTTTGGTTTCTCAACAAACTTTTCTTGTGTGTCTTCAGCTGAAGTGTCTTTGGGGGATTGATAAAGGACTGATTTAGTTAGGGTTTCCTCTAATGTGATCTTAGCATCCCGTGGGATTCCTGGACTGGTTTGATCAGTTTCATCTCTGGGTTCAATCTCTGGAAGATGAGTTTCATTTTCGTCATCTTTTCCCTTTACCTTCTTTTTACTCTTCCTCTTCTTTTTGCTTTTGTTGACCGACTCTTTACTAGTGGAAGACAATACCTGAGCTGACTGCTCCACATCTGTGCTGGTTTTGGTTTTAGAACGGTCTTCTTTAACATCCTCATTCACCACTGGTAATGCAGGAGGACCTTTGCCCTCCCTGTGGACTGTAATTTCAGATAATTTCCCATCTTCAGAAACAAAATTGACTGGGACTGTGTTCTCCATTGCTCCAAAGTCTGCATCCTGATCTTTCTCTGGCTCTTTCCCATCTTCATTTTGGACCTCTATCTTTGAGTCCTTTTGATTATAATCAATAAGCATCTGGGTGGATTCTCTAACAGAGTCGGTGATAATGTTTTCTCTTTCTTTGTAATCGTCTTGCACTGTGTCACCGGTTTCCTGAAGGAGAAGATTATCCAGTTCACTGTTGTCTTTTTGTGGCATTATCTCATCAATGGCTAACCGGATTCTTTTCTCAACATTAGATGCAAACTTGGATAACATATCCATGGATTGGTCAGGCTGTGTCAAAGACTTTACCTCCACTGATTCTTTTTCTGTTGCTACCTCAACTTCTGCATGCATCAGTGACTGATCGAAAATGTCACTTCTCAGTGTTTTGCCATGATCCTGCTCGACTTCTAAACTTTTTACAGAGCATGGAGCTATTGAGGATGCCCTAACCTCCACAGCAGAAAGATTTTCTGAAGTCTTTTTGCTTAACCCTGTAGCTATGATGGGTTTATTAGTCAAACTTTCCTGTACTTTCTCCTGGATCTCTGAGGCCAGGTCTGTAGTTACCAGCTTCAGGGCAATGGCATCACTAAGATTTGAGACGCGCTGTCCAGTCGCTGGATCAACTAAGCCTCCTTTGACAAACTGATTCATGGCTATCTCTCTGACCATATCACCAACTACTAAACCTCTGGCAGAAGCTTCAGGCAGAGTAAGCCGCTCTCCGGTCCTGATATCAATGATCCCACCGGTGTCTGCCTGGCTCTGGAGCAGCCTCACAGCTGGAACTGGGTCAACCCGCTTCAAAGCAACTGCCTCAGGAAGGGTCAGGATTTCCAAGGTTTCTTTATCCTGAACACCTTGGAATGGCCTCACTTCCAAGAAGCGTTTCCCCGTCTCAATATCTATCTTGCCCTGATTCACAAGCTCTGAATAAGGCACAATCTGTGCAGCTTTTGGGTCAATGGTTCCTTGTGTTAGAGTGGGGGAAGCCATGACTTCGGTGGCTATGGATTCATCAAGAAGTCCCCTGGACACAGCCTCTGTCAGGGTCAGCTTAGCTCCATTTTCAGGGTCTAAAACAGCTCCAGTTGTTGCCTGGAAAGCAATTGCCTCTGGGTTAGTTGAGGGACTGACTTTTCCTCGATAGATCCATTCTAGTTCCTCAAGCCCAGGAGCTATGGACCGATCCACTAGTCCTCTATCTACAGCATCAGAAACGGAGAGTCTCATTCCTGAAGCATGGTGGATTATTCCACCTTCAGCCACCTGTCTTGCAAGCACCTGATATGCCTCATCAGATGAAATCAGCCCTTTCTTAATTGCTTGTTCTAAGGGAACCACAGACTTGGACTCTGGATCAACAACACCCTCCATCTGTAGCTGTAAACTGGCTTTTCTGAGGCTTGTAGCAGAGTCTGTATTCTTTCCTTTGAATGCTTTTTCAAGTGCAATCAGCTCCTCCCTTTGTCCTTCTTCGATCAGACCCATGTTTGCTGCTAAAGTCACAGAGACTTTCTTATCCCTGCACAAGTCAACAATCCCTCCAGATACAACCTGAGCTTCCAAAAGTCGAGCGGCGGTGTTGGGATCAATAAGTCCAGCCTGAGCTGCATCCCTAACCCCACGAATCTGACCTTTCTCTACATCTACAACACCTGCAAGGGTTTTATCCGACTTCAGGACACTCCACATGAGATCCTCATCTAATAAACCCTCCTGCATGACTTCCTCCAAGCTCAGTGACTCCCCGCTGGTGGCATCCAAGAATCCCCCAAACAGGCCAGCCTGAGCCATCAGTTTAACTGCTGTATGGCCAGGAAGGACGCCCTGAGCTACAGCTTCATCTGGCAGCAGCTTCTCTCCTTCCTCTGTCATTAAACCTCCCTGTTTGAGTTGAAGGACTAATCTCTCCAACTCAGTATCGTCCTGGGACTCCTCCATCAATTGTTCGCCATCAACTACCATCTCCGAGTGCTTGCCGTCACGGTCTGCACCAGGTACATGCTGTTGCATCCTTGCCGAATTTGCTGGTGAAACTTCTGTAACTTTGATTTCTTGAACCTCTGACAGATTAAAGTCTTTATTTTCCTTAAGTGTTGGTATATTTTCTTGCACTCTCTGACTGTTAACATCTTCCACTGATGGAACTTGGGGAACAGTTTCAACTAAAACCTTGTCTTGATGCTTTGTTGCCTCCTTTTCATCATCCTCTCCTTCTCTGGGTGTCATTGAAGGTATCTTACTTTCTAAACTGGACATTTCTTTATTTTCTTTAACTGATTCTACTGCAGTGAAACCAGTGGTTTTAGCCAACTGAAGGAGATCGTTGTCGAGCAGCACCAACCGCTTTCCAGAATGTGCATCTACATAACTGTGAGTCATAAGGTGAAAGAGGAGCTTGTGTTGGGCTTGGTCTTCATGATCAACTCTATCAGTTAGGGAAGATTCCCATGTGAAGGATGATAGAGGAGATGATAGAGGTGGTGGAGAGGAGCTAATGGATCCCCAGCTTAGTCTGTTTAGTGATGGGGTACCAGATGGATTCATGTTGTAGAGAACGTCTGGTATATGAATATCTCTGAGACATCTGACAACATCTGGTTCGAGGTCTTTTTCTGCAGCCTGATTAAGGGGCAACACCTGAAGGGTTTCTGGGTTGTACAGCCCTCCAATAACATGTCTTTGTCTTAAGGCGTTTCTTGGTAAATCTCCTGAAATCACCCCTTGTTCAAAAGCTTCAGTAATTGGCATGATTTCTCCTGATTCAGGCCAAAGGAGTCCTGTAAAAGTCCAAAGAGACTCAAGAACCAACAGGGCTAAACGAGGGGAAAGAAGATCCCTGCGGATGCTTTCCTCTAAATCTACACGTTCTCCACCAAGCGGGTCGATAATTCCCCCGTTCTGCAGTTGTCGTGCTAACATAGTGCAAGCTAAATCCTGGTCCATAAGCCCATGGCGCACAGCCTCCCCAATCGTCAGCCGGTGACCTGAACGTGGGTCACTAATGCCACCGGCAAAGAGCTGAGCCTCGAGGAGTCTTACGGTAACGGCACGGTCAATCAGTCCTTCTTGAACAGCACGAAAGATGCCAACTTTTCTTCCAGATCGGAGGCAAACAGTTCCTCCGGGCTGCTGTTTGACAGGAAAGAGAAGGAGACCCTCGTCAGGAATACAACGGAGCCTCAGCTCCTCAAGGTTTACTTTTTCAGCCGTGTTTGGATCGAGCAGCTCTCTTAGCTGAAGCCTAGACTGAAGTTTGTTGAAGATCCTGGGTGACAAAGCTCTCATATCCTCAGCTTGCTCGAAACTCATAACCTTCCCACATGAATCTCTGAGTCCACCGCTGTTGATCTGGAGTTCGAGAATACGAAGTCCAACATCTTCTCTTATCAATCCAGACTCCATGGCCACAGCTACAGGTAGACGTTTTTGATCACCCACAGGCTCGCTTATCAACATTAAGGCACTCTCAAGTTCAGCTAATGATTGACATGTGTTAGCATCAACAAGGCCTTCATTTAGACCCTCATTCAAAGAATAAATCTCAGATGAGTTTGGTTTGAAGAGTCCACCAAGCACCAGCTGGGCCTCCAGCAGAACACAGCAGGTGTCCTGGTCAATGAGGCCACGTTGGGCCGCCTGAAACACCGAGAAGGTTTCCACTGTTCCCAGGTCGATCACTCCAGCGATGGCGGCTTGGTTCTGAGAAAGAAAAAGGAAATAAAAGTCCAGGTTAGACATATTTCAAGAAAAGCATGTTGTAGAACTAAAGGTTACTACTTCTAATCGGTATTATGTTATGATATAGAGATAATACATTGTAGGTGAATAATGGAACAAAACCCACCACCATTTCCAACAAACCTGTTTTTCTACCCAGTTCAAAAATCCCAAGTATATATAAAGTTAAGTAGAAACCTTAATCTAAAATTAGCACTAAGCATGCAAGAACCAAGAAATGCAGAAAAAGCTCTAGAGACAGTTTAAGCAAGTTTACATAAACCATTCATGGGTATCAATTCTTAAACCTAACAATTTATTTAAACTGTGTTTTTGATGCAAGCTAAATGTTATGATTGTTTTATTAATTCAAAACCAATCAGAATGTTTAATGTATTGAGACCATTGCTGTTATTCATCTTTTTCAAAGTTTTAATCATCTGGCTGATGATTTGTAGCCTCGTGAGACCATCCTGATCTCGCGAGCTTTCAAGGTTTCACTCGCAAATCAGTCTGGAGACTCTCCGTTGAAGAAAATTTGGAGCCGTTCACCAAACGAACGTCCAATCAGCGTTGGCTTTGAGGCGGGTTGAGGTGTGACGCAACGAGAAGCGTGACGGTTCAGTCTAAAGAACATGGCGGCTTCAGCCGATGAAACTAGCGTTAGCGTGGCTATCGAGCAAGTTTTATCGGAATTACAGAGTATTACTTCACTGAAAGAAGAGCAAAACACTGCTCTGGAGGCTTTTCTCAGAGGAAAAGATGTTTTTGCTCTTCTCCCGACTGCTTTCGGCAAGAGTTTGATCTATCAATTGGCTCCTCTTCGTCGTCGCTCTGTTAGTACGTCATATGCTTCATTGATCTGATTGGTTTATTTGGCCCGTCTATCACCAACATAGGCCAATCAGCTAACCAGTATTTTCGCCCCTTCCAAAAATTACTTCTACGGAAGGTTTCCAGATGGATATGCGGAGCAAATCCATCTGGCGGAGTCAGGTTAGATGATTTGTAATCCAGTTTAAGCATTCAAGAACCAAAGCATGATGCTGCCACTGCCATGCTTTCCATATAGGAATAGACTCCGCATCTAATTGTCATCAAATAGGTCAGTTTTAGTCTCTTCCAACGATTAAGACATTTCTCCGGTAGAAATTTGGCTTCTTTTCTGGTTTGCACCGTCAACCAATGGGATAATGAACCTGGCTTCACTTTGAACAGACTTTTTTTATAATGATAGACTTTAATCCAGTAGTTCAGTTTACAATCCTTGACCTGTGGCTGATGATTTGGTTTTAAACAGGCCAATAAATCCAAAACAATTAGATAAATCAAGACTGGATTAAGCTTCTGAAAGACAAAGATCTCTGACTTTGTTGAAATTATGTTACCTTTGATTAAAAAAGGGATTCCAACTGAGAAACCAGGCAGTTTAAATGAAACCCACAGAAAGCAATACAGGCTAAACTATGACATAAGCTTGTTGATAGCTACATAAGAGTGTGGGTGTGTGCATTTTTTTTGGTTTATGTATAACATTAACCAATCTGGCTAATAAAAAAATACTAAATACTTCCAAATTGTGCAAAAACTTCCTGTTGTTTAATTATTTCTGACAGGAAAAGGACAAATTCAGGTTTTAACAAACAAAAACTGATGAATCGATCCCATGATGTGGAAAAGTAAACTTTGAAACAGTAGAAGTGAGCAAGGACACACAAGTTAGCAGAGGAAGAATAAAATCTTTACAGGGGTTTAAACTAACAGGCAGCGATAAGAGAGAAAGCGAGCGCTACTTACCGTACAGGATCATCTCAGCGGCTCGGCAGAGCGAGGCGCGACAGCTGAGAAGCTGATAGTTAGCTTTCTGTGAGTTAAATCCTGCAAACTAACATGACCCTGAAATATTCTCACACGACTAGGCTACAGGTGAGGTGAGAGTCTAAAGCTACAAAACATCTGATCATCAAACTGGCCTAAACTGGACGGATTTCTAACAGTTCTCCTCAGTTTTCCATTTTTCTCTCTGATCCTCGGCTTGTGATGTCCACATTTCTCCTCTGGCAGCTGTTAGTGAGTTTCAAGCACAAATGCTGGTTTAAAGTTTTCACACATTAATAGAATGCATTAGAAGAAACACAAAAATTTGCAAACACTCACACACGCTCTTGTGATCTGGACACAACATGCTCAAATGGTGAAGTGAGTATTTTTTGTTGGTGCCTTGCACAGCTGGCCTTTAGGTGCGCTGACTTTCTCAAACAAACTAAATAAATAAATAACGCTCAAACACATTCGGTCTGATTTTAACCGATGCAACAGACTTTTAACAGCATGACACAAACATTATTTACAATTTTAAACACATATATGGGATACTCTTAGACAGGAAGTGAAATGCGGAGTGTTGACTTTATGCAGGGTTGTTTTAGGTCTGCATGGAGAAAACTGAGCTACTGTGCAGCAACAGAAATGAGGGTGAAAGTGTGTCTACTTTGATGCATCAGCTTTCTAACGATGCATCTATGGTAAAAACGCTGCTCTGCTGCTAAAATGACTCGTCTACTGCAGCACCACTGAGGCCTCGGGTGTTAGCAGCTCAGCGCATGATTGTTTTCTGATGATAATGACAATGAAGATGACAAAATCTGCAGATTTTTCATGATGTGGAGATGAATTATTTCATGCAGAGACGCAGTTCGGACTCCATCTATCTTATAGGGTCTTAAAATTGTTCCTCTTTGGGTACAGAAAGTCAAGTAGTAGTTTTAAGTCTGAACAGCGTCTCAGATGCTGGTTAAACCAAAACAATGATGATGTTTCTTTGTGAACACAACATGCTGACACACACAGACTCTCGCCGACTCACAAACTCAACAATAGCTTGCAAGCGTGTTGAGACTCAAAGCCATATTTTTTCCTTCCTCACTGTCATTTTTTTTTTAATTCCCTTCTAAAACGAGCTGAGTTCCATCATGAATCTGTCCCACCGTTTTTTTTCAGTCCATCTAACCTTTCTCTCCTCCTCCTCGGCCAGCTGCTGCTCCAGCTGCTGCAGCTGCTGGGTGGAGCTGTCCAGAAGCTGGTTGTAGGTGGCCGTCAGCTCCTCCAGCTGAGCCTCCACCTGAGCGCGCTCCTCCGGAGACAATCTGGGAAAGACAGGAGGGTTTAACGCTGCAGGAAGTTACAGAGAACAACGCAGATCAGCAACAGTCAAACTGCTCCTAGGCTTTAAAAGGGCACTGCTGGTCAGCTGGCTGAATCAACAACCTCAGTTGCACTCTGTCAATAATAATTAGGGATGCACGGTATTGGGATTTTGGCCGATATCCGATATGCCGATATTTTAAAACTCATGTA
>NW_015150737.1:422100-424636 GCF_000732505.1 Cyprinodon variegatus
GATACATTTGGCATTACAGGGTTAAAGATGTCCAATGTAGGTCTTTCTAGTTTTAGCCACTTTATTTTTTACAGTTTTTCTGTTTCTGCATTTTTTATTTTATTTATTTATTTTTTTATTTTTTCCTACTTGCGTTGATTCTGTTTTATCTTCCTATATTTTAATCATGTAAAGCACTTTGCATTGTCTTTGTACTGAATTGTGCTATACAAATAAATTTGCCTTGCCTTTCTAGAAGCCTCACTTAGTATCTGAAATAAGTATTATCTGGTTTTATCTGTTCAATCTAATTTTATTCATTTTACTCATTTTATTCTTTTAAACTGTCTTGTTTTTTTTTTTTATAATTTATTTTCTTGATATGAAGAGCGCTTCATGGCAACTTTGGTTGTTTTAAAGGGCTCTTTAAATAAAGATGAGTTGATCAAGCCGCTAATATCAACAACTGAACTATCTGGTCAGTTACTGTTTCATCATCTGCAGAGAGGAAATACTTTCCATTGACTTTATATTGTTGGGATGAATTAAATTAAAAATTACTCTCAAAGTGTTGCAGTGAAACCAGGTTTTCAAAACTGTATCTGCCCGTTTCTGTAGAGTTCAGAACCCAGACCCGAGCCATTACCCACAATTATCCCCATTTAAAACCCAGCTGAGATCGCAAGGACCCGCAAATAATAAAGTGCGACCCGACCCTTGATCACAATGTGTACACACAGCTGTTTATAATAACAGAGACAGTAAGAACGTCGCCTCCCGCTCACATCCAGAGCGCGCTGCGATCACAGATTAACAGCTGTAAAAAGGTTTGCCTTGTAGCTTAAATAATTACTGTTAAATGGATATTCTTGAACTAATCTATTTTTTTAAGATGAACAGTTAATTAATAAGAAAATATAAATAAGTTTCATGAGCCAGCGTACCTTTACAAAAATTAAATATGAAAATTATGATGCATAATAAAGAATAATTAAAACTCCAAAGCCAAATTGATTTATTTATTTAGAGAAGGGGTTCACAAACATTTCAGCCTGTGACCCCAAAAATAGTAGAGACAGACTGACGACCCCTACAAATAGATAATTTCACTATATAAATAAAGACGTAATTAGGATTCAGTTTTAAATAAATCTATTTTTTTTATAAATAATTTTAAAGCCATTTTGATTATTATTATTTAAGTCTTTCTCCTCTCAGCACAAAACCCAATTTTCACTAACAGGCATGTTCTGTTTCATGTTTTGGTGGAAAACGGTCTTCAGGTCTGTTTATATAAGACACCAAACTGTAGCGATGTAGAAACTCGGTACGCTCCACTATGATTCCCAATCTGAATGTTCACACAGTGCACCTGAGGAAACCTTCAGAATCCAAACCAATCATATGCCTTATTATGTCAGAGTGTAGAGGCTAAAAGAAGTAAAGGAACATTTCTGCGATGAAGCTCAGACAAACAATCGATAAGTAACAAAGCAGCAGAGCTAAAAAAGAAAAAAAAAAGAAAAACAATACTAGAATACACGATCTATGGAATAATTGGGCGAATATTTGGCCAGAAAATCAATAATGCTTAATGGGTTGGTTCTGACGCCCCTTCGATCCAGCTATGGAAATATTTGCTTTCTGTAGTTATTGTATTAGAAAGATGGAGATACTGTATGAATGGAAAATTTCATGCTTTTAAAAAAAGATTGGAACGTATTCTTGATTACCTCAAAATCTCAAAAATTAGGTTTCTCATATGATGCTGTAATTTATGTATATGCCTCCGATTTTTATTTTGTCTTGTTTTCTGTATCAGTGCTGTATAATTTTTGTCCTGTTATTGTTCTTTCTTTTTCAGTTTTTGTACAAATGTTCAAAAATACCTAATAAACATAATTTGTTAAAAAACAAACAAACTGGAAGCTGTGGATCGATAACCAGAAACTGTGAGTGAGTGTGGGTCTTACTTGGTGGCCTGTTTGGAAGACAGGAAGCCCTGCGTGCTCCTGATGGCTTCAGCCACCTGCTCCTTCCTGCCTGCCAGCTGCTCACTGATGGCCTTCAGAGGAAACACATTCAGCACCAACTCAGCAGCTGCTTTCAGATAAAACAAAAATAAAATAAAGCAGCGTCAGCTACCTGTTGAGCAGCAAGTGAAGACTCTGCGCTGGGACCCCTGGTCCGGCCCTGCAGGCCTTTGACCCAGCCCAGCAGCTCTGACACCTGGCCCACCCTGGCCTGCTTCTCCTCCTCTACCTCTTTCTGCACAGATGAAAGGAGGGAATGTTACCATGGAAGCCAAAAAAAAAAAACACTAGAAGGTTGGATCTGCAGAGTAAAACAAGGCTTCACCTCCTCTTCCTCCAGTCTTCTCAGTGCATCGCTGATGTACTTCACATGCTGGGTTGTCAAAGTGACTAAGGCTGTGTAACGCGTTCGCAGATCCATAAACTGGAAAGAAAACCGGCAAAATCAGCATCCGTTTAAGGTGACATGAAAAAGCAAAATCCAGATTAAAAATGAGTTTTTTTATTACCTCCTGAGTGATGGC
>NW_015150737.1:425147-429629 GCF_000732505.1 Cyprinodon variegatus
GAGGCACAGTACTGTTTGGAGTAGGTCTGGCACTCGTCTAGTTTGGTCTGGTTCTGCTCGATTTCAGCTACCAATGCCTGAAAGAGACCGTTTACATGTAACCATGACAACAGTAAGGCCCTGTGCTGTTATAGGGTCTGAACGGACCGTCTGCTGGGCCAGTTGTTCTGACAGCGCCTTGCTGTCCATCTGTCCAGGCTGGGCGCTCTCCTGTCTTTCTGTCGTCTCTTCGATCCACCTGATCAGGGCTGAGTGGTTCTCTCTGTACTGCTGCAGCGCCGAGCCCACAACTTCCAGATCGGACTGCCTGTTATTAAAAACACAGAGAAGTAAAGAATGTTAATCAGAAACCCACAACGGGGTCCAGTTTCCTAACATTCAAGATCTGAAGAGACAAACTTTGATTTGATTTGTCAGAATTAAAAACCTGATAACGACTCCGACGTCTGAGCTGCGCCACCTACCGTGTTTCTGTCTGCCGTTTGACTCCACTCCACCTCTCTGCCATCTGATTGGCTCTTTCCTGGTACCGTTCCAGCTCAGGGCTGCGGTCCGGGTGCAGCTTGCCGAGCTCGGCTCCTGCCTCTTTGGCCCGATCCACCTGAACCTGCAGGGCCTGGAAAATCTCTTCTTGTTCTGAAAGTTCAGCCTGCCACCTCTGAGGAGCCATAAAACCGCATTAATAGAGTCAACACAGGCATGCGGCATGAAGGAAGGAAAGGTTTAGAGCTTATTTACCCCGAGCTGCTGTCTGAGGTTCTGAATGGCTGCTGTATCTGCAGGAACGATGTCCTCTTCACTCAGTCTGCTCTCATACTTCCTCACCAGGCTCTCAGTTTCATCCAGGCTCCGCATCAGGAAGTCTACTGTTTTTAACCTTAACAGGTAAGAAAATAACAACAAAGATAAATATTTAATTTAATGAGAAAGAGAAGAAAAAACTAATTCTGTGAGATAATACATAAAAAGTTTGACTAACTTCTCCAAGTAGACGGCTGAGAGGCTGTTCAGTCTGTCCGTCCGCTCCACAGCCTGACTGAGCTCGGAGCGGAGGACGGGAACGCTGGAGGACGACGGCTTCTCCTCGAAGAAAGTAACGCAGCGGCGGGAGACGTCGCCCAGGCTGGAGCGCAGAGAGTCCAGCTCGGATTTCAGCTTCTGGATGAGAGGAAATTATTTCTGTTTAGTTTTTCTCTGAGCAAAAAAGCCCTCCAGTATAAAAAGTTCTTTATTTGCATAAAACTTGCTAAAACTCTACATGAAGCGAATTAATTTGTGAGAAAAAAACTTTCTTTGAAATCTTAACTGTTTATTTAATGATTTGTTAGAAAGCCAGGAGTCCAGTTTGTTAAATATTTACAGCTGTTATTGCGTTTTGTGACCAGCAGATGGAGCTCAAACTGACCTCTTGCTCTGTGATCCGCTGTGTGTTGTCAAAGCTGCCGCCTGACAGGCGGCTGGGAGGCGGCGTCTCGATGGCTCTCATCAGCCTCCGCTCGGTGTCGCTCAGACGCAGACTGATGTCCTGCAGCTCCGACAGGTAGGACCGAGACACAGACTCGTCCTTCTCCGCTGCAGAAAGACAAACACATACTTTGGTCACACAAAGATTCATTTTTAGAGGTATAAAGCTGAGCATCCAGGTCCTCGCCTGTCTCCATGTTGTGCAGCAGGTCCTGGCAGTGCTGCTGCGCCCGCTGAACCTCGCTCTCCAGCTCCCGTCTCTCAGCCGTCGTGAACAGCGAGCTCTCTCTGCTGTCAGACAGGAAGTCGGCCAGCTGGGACCCCAGGTGCTCCAGGACATGGCGGCGCTCCGACGGACTCTGACTGCGTACCTGAAGGTTGATACAAGCGGAGAGGAGAAGTGAGACCAACAGGAAGCGACACAGCTGTAAAGACTCTGAGGGGTTCTCACCGTGTCCAGGGTCCATCCGGAGACGGTCCTGATGTCTTTCTGGAGGTAGTTCCACGTCACCACGCTCTTCATGTTCACATGCAGCTGATGCCACAGAGACATGACCTTCTGGTACAACTGCTCTGCCCTGCGTTGATGAAGGAAACATCTCTGTGAGTCTGAACCCTCCTAAAGCCATTCAGCTGGTTGCAAACACACGTCTGCTCCTCTAAATGCTTCCAAGCACCGATGCTGGGGACGTTTTCTACGTCCGGTTTGCTTTGGCTTACGATTGAAAACATCATTCGCTCATAATCTTGTTTTTTACAGCTCATGATGGGAAAACAGATGGAAACAAACTAAAATAATTGAGAAAATGTAAAGATAAATTGGTATTTTTTCTTGAAATAAGTGTATTATCTCTTGATTTAAGAAAGACAATTTCGCAGTGGAATAAAATGATGTGTTTTAAATAAGAAAACAAATATCGTAAAGGTATAGAGGATGATCTTTTATTTCCGGGTGGATCATCTAAATAAGTGGTCCTCCTAATTGTCAATCATTCTGGTGATATGTAGGCCGTCCTATGTGCTGTCCCTGTGGCGATCTTTTTCTGCGCATGTGGACTTTCAGTGGTGAGCAAAGGTTTCAGTCATTGAAGCTCACCTTTCTCACTGCGGTTCTTTCAATATGGCTGAGGGTTTTAAGAGAAAATGTGTCTATGAAGTGCATGAGAATAAAAGAAAGGCCTCAGAAGACGCAGATATATCCTGGAATGCTTTGCACAGAGAACTCTCCTCCAAAGCATTGAGGAATTTGCCGTCACAGCGGCCTGCTGTTGCCATAGGCTGTCGCTTGTTAGGTTTATTCAATGATGATTATAAAGTTTAAGTGTGTGTATATAAAACATTGAGAAAAGGAGGAGCATTCTGTCCTATGACCTGATCAATTGCCTTGTCATAAGAACATGAGAAGCCACCCCATGTGTTATGATCTGCTAATAAAAAGGCTCTGCAGAGGAAGTCCGTCAGAGAGTAGTGAGCTGAATGTAACTCTCTAACGAAAGAACTATTACTATTATTAACAAGACACAGCAATTTATTGCTTTACCTAATTTAAATGTAAATGAAACAACAAACACCAGCTTTTCTTTCAGCAGTTTTCCAAATTTAAAAACCTGTAAAGTTTGTGTCTGACCTGCTGGACGTGTCGATAGCCTCCTGGTTCGGAGGAGGGACGCTGAAGCACACCGAGGGAACCATGGCTTCATTCCCGGTGGGACTGATCACCTTCCACTTGGTCCTCTGAGAGTTGTCCTCCAGCACACACTCCTCTCCTCGGTTTATGGTGATCTGAGGCGGGTTTCATGGGGGGAGCAGAAGGGATTGGGAGGGTGAAAGAACGGGGATGATGGTCGGAAAAATGGGAGAAAATCAACAGGAGCGTTTGAGTTAATTTAGGGAAAGAACGGAATGTTTGGAGAAAATGACAAATTAGAGACAGAATGAAAGGAGGTGAAGGTGGTTAAATCAAGCAGAGGAAAAATAAAAACCATCCACCAAAAGCAAAGAGCAACAGATTCATGATGAAATGGGAACAAATGAAGCTGCAGAGGCCCTGAAATGATCAGGTGGTCAGAGGAACTGGGATGGGAACCAAGCTGCTTTGCATCAAACAAGCTGTGATGGTTGAAACAGGAAATATTGGTTAAACTGACGGCTGATTTTAAATAGAAACTGTTAGCATTTATTTCCAAATAAACTGCCTTTCTCTCCCCTTCCCTGCACACAGACACACACATCCATAATGCAAAGCTTTGCAGGTTATGCAGACAGGAAGTATATGAGATGCGTTCAGAGCTGCTTGTTCTCTGACTGGATGACGCCTCTTTCAGCTCAGGAAACAAAAACTTCCACTCTTATCAGCTGATGTCAGACATTTAACATAAAGGGGAGACATGCAGACATTTTTCAAAATGTTTAAACGTTAAAATTCCTTTTATAAGGATTTATAGACATCCATGATGCTTTTAACTGCATTTTATTTTGATTTATCGGGAACCAACAGATCAAGTGTTTTCTCTTTGTATTCTAAATTAATTCAGCAGAAATATATTTACAGATTTTCTGCAAATGTGTTAAACTTTTAATCAAACTAATCATTTATGGAGAAAATTAAGAGTTTATATTTTTGTCTCAAATATCGTTTAACTTCTATTCCTGTTGAGTCGAGTTGTTTTAAAATTCACCAAAGATACTCATTTATAATTAAAAAAATATATCATGAAGATGTTTGTTTTATTTGATAATACATTTAGAAAATTTGATTTTAATTATTTAACTAAATGAAGTTTGTGGAGAAAAAAAGAACTTAATTAGCTTAAAAATTTAAGAAATAGGTTAAATTCACGTGATCCAAATATTTAACATCAAATTATATAAATAACTAAAAATATTAATCAAATATCTTTACAATTAATAATATAAAGAATTTAATAAAATACAGTAGAATTTTTTATTAAAAAGGGCTAAATCTGTAAATGTGAGAGTAAGAAATAAAAATTTATTTTTTCATGGATAAAATTGTAT
>NW_015150737.1:430934-435901 GCF_000732505.1 Cyprinodon variegatus
TGGCTAAATCTGTAAATGTGAGAGTAAGAAATAAAAATTTATTTTTTCATGGATAAAATTGTATGGGCTACGGAAGAGGATTAGGAGGACTGAAAAAAAAAGTTAACTGATTTTTAAATTTTACTTCAGTTTAGTATGGGAAAAAAGTCAGAATTCTAAAAAAAAAAGTCAGAATTCTGACTTTTTTCCTCAGAATTCTGACTTTTTCCTCAGAATTTTGACTTTCTTTCTCAGGATTCTGACTTTTTTTTTTAGAATTCTGACTTTCTTTCTCAGAATTCTGACTTTAATCTCAGAATTCTGACTTTTTCCCATACTAAACTGAAAAAAAATTAAAAAATCAGTTCAATATTTTTTTTTTGGCCCTAATCCTCTTCCGTAATAGGCTGTATAATAACAAAATTTAAATAAAGTTTCTATATTTTGTTTCTGCTTTCTTTTCTGTGTGATCGCTAAACCTTTAAAGTTGTGTTTTTAGATTAAGCATCTATCCTACTTATTCTTGAGAAATTTGGTTTGTATTTGAATCCCTATTATCATAAAAACATCAAACATCCTGTTCTCCATAGAAATTAAGATTTATTTACTACAAAAAAAATTAGCATGAAGATCAGAAATACAAAAAAATTGATCTATAATGTTTTGAGACGGATGGATTAAAACGTCTCACCCTCAGATTTATTGGTGCAACAATGAAATAAATTTTCCACTTGTCTGTAAATACAACATATTTAGAGACATTTTCTTCTTAAATAAAATCATGTTAATATAATACATGCTCTGTTTATCCCTCTTTTATTTGGTGCACTGCAAAAACAATCTAGAAAAAGATTTCTTTAATTAAGTGTATTTACCCTTAATTTCAGTAGGTAAATAAGAGGATTTGCCAATGTAATTAGTATTTTTACTCTTAAAATAAAATAGATAAAATGCACCTAAAATAAGACAATGCAATTATTTTGTTCTTATTTTAAATGTAAATTGTCTTGTTCCATTGGCAAAGTGTCTAACTTACCTCCTCAATCCAAGAAAAAATGAATTTATTTTAAGAAAAAAAATTACTTGTTAAGATTCAATTTTTTTGCAGTGTGGATAAAGTGGATCCAATGGATCATCTGCATCATTAAATTTGAAGAAAAGTTGCTGAATTTTATGGGCGTCTTAAATGAGCTGATAAGGGAGCAGCAGGCAGCCAGGATGCTGCAGAGTGAGAATCTGAGGTTAGAGAAGGAGAAGAGAGGCAGCTCTACCTGGACGTTTGTCTTGTCAGCCGGACCGACAGACCAGAGGAAGGAGGGAAGAGAATGAGGAAGAGGAGGAGGAGGAGGAGGAGGGGTGTGGAGAAAAAAAAGAAAGTGAAGAAGATAGATTACTGTGGTGAACCGCTTTCTGGAGATCCTCTGAGCTCTGCAGCAAAACCAAACCCCCTCCCTGCTTCAGCTGGACACGTCTAAAACCCTCCAGAACCGAGCTCTAAATATAGCAGCGGCATCAGCAGATGCGTGTCCAGCAGAGCGCGGGGGTGCAAAGTGCTGCTTGGGACAAATTAATAATTGAAAAGCGTTTAGACTGAAGACATCCAGACCAGGAGTCGCTCAGAAGCACCCAGAGGAACCGGGACGCGTTAGGGACCCTCTCTGCTTAAACCTCCATTTCCTTTGGGTAGTGAGGAGTTAATGAGGCATCTTGAAGCAATTGCCAAACTGTATTGATAATCTCACAGAATACTGACACCTGCTGGACATTTAAAAACACTACAGGCAGCTTCTTTGAAAGACTAAACTGAATCGATCATTTAAGCTATTGTAGGTTATATTGTATTATTTTTATGTTTAAATTGAAAATATCTTTGTCATTTTAAGATGCAGCCAATAAATAATGTAAACATCTATCATAACTTTAAAAATTTAGGGGAAAATGTGAATGAGGATACTTGTGGACTAGGATTTTAAATCATATTTTTAAAACAATAAATACAGTACAAACAGTAAAGAAACTAAGAGTTTATTGAAATTAACTTTAATTCAGATAAGCTGAGTGATGACTGAGAGGAAAAAGGACGACACGACGAGAAAATTAAAATTAAAATGTAACGGCTAAAACGTTCCTATTCCTTTTAGGCTCAAAAATTCTGGATTATTTTAATGATAAATCGTAAAAAGATGTGACTTTTTTTTTTTTTTGCAGATGCATCATGTTGACAGATACGTTTTTAAACACGGTTTATTGAGTCTGTTAGTTAGAAAACTCCTGTATCGGTCACATGACTTGAAACGACTTGTGCACCGACGCATCGAGGTTATTGGAAGGAACCATCTCTAACTTTGGCCTTTTTTCTGAGAAAAATTAGAAAAACTGTGAGAACTTCAATTCACAGCCAAAGACTAAAAGAGCCAACACATTATTTATTAAATGGAACATTTCCACTTGATATTTAATATCAAATTTATTTAAATCAAATTAATATTAATTCAGAACATGCTCTAAAATAGGTTGAAACAGAATCATTCATTTGAATCCGACTTCATTAAGTAAAAATGTTTAAATAATTTCTGTATCTCTTTAATTATTTGATATTCCTGATCTACAGTCCATCACTAACCAAACTGTCACTATGACTCAGCAAGTTTTAATGGATTGAACTGGACAGTGACCAAACATATCTACAGAAAGTTAAGTGGAAGGAAGACATTACCTCAAAACCATTCGTTTAAAAAAGTTGATTTAAAGGATTATTCTTCCATTAATAATTATTTCCAAAGTAAATATCTATTAATGATTTAAATATTACAATCATTCTGGATTGAATTAAACAATTCCATCAATTCAAATGGAATTTGTATTTATTTATATTAAGATATTTATTAAAAGCCGTGTTTATTTATTGGATTGTGGTTCTTATGCTCCTGAATATAAGATGTTTACTTAATTTAAGATATTTTAAAATAAATCTGATTCAGCTGAATATTAGAAAAAATGATCTCCATTGTCTCAACATAATAAAGGCCATCTGAGCTTTTTATCCATGTGTTTCCACCTGTTTCAGAAAGTTAAATGATCCTCTCTCTGTTCCCCTAAATGTTTATCAGGCCGTATTTATGTGGAACGGAGGGAGAACTTTTCCAGCTCCTTCAAGCAGACCAACCGTCCCTGAACCTCAGAGGAATGTCTCGGTGTTTATGGAGGAGTTTCCAGGAGGAGGCGGGTGTTGGTGAGGGTCAGAGGTGAGCTGGCATCAGAAACAGTTCAGGTTCAGCTCCCTTACCTCGATCTGTTTGTAGTCACAGATGGCTCTAATGGGCGTGGCCCCATCCAGCGGGCTCGCTGCGGTGCGGGGCCGGAGCTGGACCACCGTCTTGGCCCGTCCCACCAGGCTCGCCACCGTACTGCGGTACTCGATCAGCTGCTCCTTTTCTTCCTGCAGGAAGGACAGAAAGTTACATTTCAAACCGAGCCTGAAGGTGAGACGGATAAGACCCGACAAGGAGGAACGCTCTGGACCACCAGAGAGTGGATGAAAGCAGCTCCTCCCACCAATCACAGAGCTGAGGACACAGCGAGGCGCCATGATGGGCAACCAGCAGTCCAATACTGCAAAAAATCTAAATCTAGATAAGTCATTTTTTTCTTAAAATAACTGCATTTGTTCTTGAATTGAGGAGGTAAAAGAGACATTTATTTTTAAAAAATGGTAATTTTGACTTACATTAAGTCAAAAATATGTAAAACTACTAAATTATGAATGTATATTGACCTAATAAGGAATAGGACCTTAATTAAACCCATTTGAATAGAAATTTCACTTCATGCAGCTCTCTTCATATATATATATTTTTTTTATTTCATGCTTTTCTGGGCCCCCATGAAAACAGGGTGGCCCCCTCCTGGCCCCCTGGCACATTTGATCTAGAACCGCCACTGTTCACTTCACAATTAAGAAGAAAAAAAATAGAAAAGAAACATTTTTGAAAAGTTTGATATTCGTTTTTTTCTTGCTTTGTGTGTCAACTGTCACGGTTGCTAAGCGACAGAGCATATGGCGGTAAAAGCCGCTGAAGGCTAGTCCTGTTTGAATTCAAACTCTCCCTGTCTCCTTCGAAGGATCCAGTCCAGGTAAACCGCGTCCTTGGAAGACGCAGCCCATAAATTCGAACGCGGCCTCAGCGTCTGTATCAGGACGAGTCTTTCGGCCGTTAACCAACACACATTTAACTGCGAGTCCTTCGCCCTGACAGGTAGGATAACATTCCCTCATCCCCTGGCCTTGAGAAGAAGGTCATCAAATATTCATGGTGGAGAAACAACAGGAGAGTCAGGATGTGCTGTGAGATGGATGAAGACGAGAACCAGGAGGCAGCTAACAGGTCTGTGATAATTAGCTTTAAATTTACACCTTGGAGATTAATTTCACACCGAGAGACGAAGCGCTGCTGTCAGGAAAACAGCTGCGGGTCAAAGGTGGCGAGATTCATACAGACGTGAAGAAAAGCAGGTGAAATATGTCGGAGCAGAAGCTAAACAAGCATGGAGGAATCTAATTTCCTCTCTTTCTGGGCCGGAGGAATGGATAGATTGAAGTGTGACATTTTGAGGCGAGGAGGTACAAGGCTGTGAGAAATGGAGCGCAGCGAAACGCTAACTCCATTAACAGGGAATGGAAATTAACTTCTAGACACAAACACAAGCGAAGTGACAGATTTATCAAATCGGCGTCTGCACAATGTTTTTACCGAGGCGACAAGCTTTCAATCGATCAGTAAAAACCACAGGAATTTAAACAGGATCAGCTTCATTCAGCAGAGCATCAGCAGCTGCTCAGGTGTGTGTCAAAAAAACGCCAGGGCAGGACGACTGCTGCAGTCTGGGAATGGTTAGAACGCCTTTTAGGATTATTATTCTCAGGGTTCCTACAGCATAAGGCAAGTTAAATTCAAGACTTTTTAAGACTTTTTAATGCCACTTGAAAT
>NW_015150737.1:437642-439958 GCF_000732505.1 Cyprinodon variegatus
ACTGAACACTGTAAAAATGATCTAGAAGTAAGTAAAAAAGTCTTAAATTAAGTGTATTTACCCTTGATTTGAATAGGTAAATTTGATAATTTGCCAATGGAATGAGTATTTTTACCCTTTAAAAAAGATAATTAGATAATATGCACTTGGAATAAGACAATGCAATTGTGTTTTCTTATTTTAAATCTAAATTTTCTTGTTCCATTGGCAAAATATCTCTTTAATCTCCTCAATTTAAGAAGAAATGCACTTATTTTAAGAAAAAATTACTTATTTAGATTTTTTCCAGTGAAGCATTTTGATGGCCACAAAATGTAACATTTATGAACCTAAAATAACATTAAAAATCTATAAAAAGATGGTGAAACTGCTGTTTTTCAAGCCACAAATAAGCCCCAGTTCCTTTTCTGAGCTGGATTTTGTACATTTTCAGCCTTAGATATTGTAATAAAACAAAATAAGGTGTCCAAACTTCAAAAATATCAGAGCGTTGTTAGTAAACTGGCTGCGCACATTTCACTCTTACGCAAGCAGGTAACACGGCTCTGCTTTATGCAACCCTGCAATATCTACCCTTATTTTTAACTGGCTACAGAGCCAAACAGCCGACATGGTGCAGGGATGATGGTCTGGGATTTTTCTTCTTTAGGAGTTGGGCATCTAAAGCTAAAGCTTGGACTGAACTGGGTCACTAACAGAACAATAATCCCAACAGCAGCAGATCCAGAAGCGAACCTAGAGGCTGCTCTGGCCTAGTCAAAGTTCAAACCTGAGGTGGAATCATCAGAAACCGGTTCTCCAGAATGATTCGAGTCACAGATTAGTCCAAGGCTACTGCTAAAGGTTCGTCCCCAAGCTGCTGATCGAGGATCAGACAGATTAAAGCCGAGATGCTGAGCATCTTTACTTTAGGCGACTGAAAGCAGCATCTGTTGAGCGGTCAGGCATTCCTGTCTTCCTCTGAACAGGGACCGTGGATCCGCCCTCTGAGGTGTTTTCTTGTGAAAAAGGTGTGAAGAACACAAGCGTGTCATCGTGCCAGAGGGGCTGCAGGCTGCCTGGTGAATCAGGCGAGTCAGGCTGTATTAAATTACCTCCCAGAGAAATGTGACACGCTGCTGCTCTTCCTCATTGGAAACATTTCAGGTAAATCATTTTAGCAAATGTTTCTTGGCTTTATCTGAGTATTTTAGGCTATATTTAGACCTTCACTTCCAGCCAGGCTTTAGTCCCTTTGCTAGAGCTCATTTTAATCACTACTCTGGCTGATCAGTCGTTGAGGGGGGTCAGTCTTTGCTGTTTGCAGTCGAGTGTTTGGGACTCGGCCATCTGGGCCGGGGGGGGTCGGTCTCTGTCTCCGGCGCCCTGCTGAAGAGTGATGGTAGGATGGAACGAAAGAAAAACAGACAGATCAGGGTTTAAGTCTCGTTTATGCTCAGAAACCAGGTCATCTGCGTGTGTTTCACAGTTAGCGCAGATAGAATTGTCGGTGACCGCAGACGGTGCCGCAGATAGCGCCGCACGGATTGATCAATTCTACATCCGCTCTACACTTTGCGTATTTCCTGATATCTAAAGGCAGAAACTCTGGCTGTAGTGCCGTCCACAACGCCTGGCACACTCTCCCAGACACCGTACAGGATGCTAGCTTGTAAGCTCTGTGTGACGGTCTTTTGGTTTGCACCCGAAGCCAAAACACGCAGCGTCTTCAATCACGGGTAACCTGTGTCGTCTGGCGTTGGATGAGGGGTTGTAGACGGCGAAAAAGCTTGTCAAAACGACACACGGACCCCCACAACCCCAGCTAGTTCCTGATTGATCCTCTTGCGTTCTGGTGTGGAATAACGTAGCGCGGATCAACCTGAGTGAAGTTGGCCCCCCCACCTTCTTCAAATCAGACAAAATTAGTGTCAAACGTTTGTGCAGCAAAAATTTTCATTTGTGCCGCTATCATTTTAAAGATATAAAGAGATGTTTCTAGAGGTCATCAAAGGTCAACCAGCCCCCCCACCTTCTTCAAATTAGACAAAAATGGTGTCAAACGTTTGTGCTACTTTGGGCTGGTTTATGCAGCAAAAACAGATGTTAACTGACCTTTGATGACCTCTAGAAACATCTCTTTATATCTTTAAATTGATAGCGGCACAAAGGAAATATTTTGCTGCACAAACCAGCACAAACGTTTGACACCAATTTTGTCTAATTTGAAGAAAGTGGGGGGGCTGGTTGACCTTTGATGACCTCTAGAAACATCTCTTTATATCTTTAAATTGATAGCGGCACAAAGGAAAATTTTTGCTGCACAAACGTTTGACA
>NW_015150737.1:439974-443031 GCF_000732505.1 Cyprinodon variegatus
TGTCAAACGTTTGTGCAGCAAAAATTTTCCTTTGTGCCGCTATCAATTTAAAGATATAAAGAGATGTTTCTAGAGGTCATCAAAGGTCAACCAGCCCCCCCACTTTCTTCAAATTAGACAAAATTGGTGTCAAACGTTTGTGCTGGTTTGTGCAGCAAAATATTTCCTTTGTGCCGCTATCAATTTAAAGATATAAAGAGATGTTTCTAGAGGTCATCAAAGGTCAGTTAACATCTGTTTTTGCTGCATAAACCAGCCCAAAGTAGCACAAACGTTTGACACCATTTTTGTCTAATTTGAAGAAGGTGGGGGGGCTGGTTGACCTTTGATGACCTCTAGAAACATCTCTTTATATCTTTAAAATGATAGTGGCACAAACAAAAATTTTTGCTGCACAAACGTTTGACACTAATTTTGTCTGATTTGAAGAAGGTGGGGGGGGGCCAAATTAACTCAGGTCACGGACCACACTTCAAAATTGGGCATAAATCAAAAATATCTGCGTCATACCTACGACAAGCTAACTGAGCGTGGCAAGCGTGGAAAAGTGGGCGTGGCTATATTTAGGAAAATAACTGGATCAAAGTGCTGTTTTCTGAGTGAGGGTGAGTTACCATGGAGTCCTGCAGCAGGTCCTCCAGTTTGCTCAGTCTGCTGTTCTTGTCGCAGGTATATTGTCTCTTTATGGTGTCCTGAAGCTGGCGGAGGTACGACTCACAGTCCCTCGCGTCGCTCACGAACTGCAAGAGGAAGCAGAAACATTTCTCTACATAAAGGTAGAAATCAAACCTGGAGGTAAAACCAGGTTTTTAATTGAGTTTAAATCTGAGCAGAAACTTAACCTCACCTGGAAGTAGGCGGTGTTGTCTTTGAGATGCTGCTCCACACAAACGCACAGCTGTTCCACCCACTGCCACTGAGTCTGCAGGGCTGCACTGTAGGCCTGGAAACACACATAGATCAGCAACAGGTAGAGCTGCAAACGACCCATCCAATCAGAGGAGATCATGTAGGGATGAAATAACGCAGGCATCTAAATCTGATCGAATTTAAGGCTTTCTGACAGTTTATAGCTATTTAATTATTAATCAAACATATTCATATAAATAACTGGTTTATAAAAACAATGAAAAACTTAATGATTTGATTCCTAATATTTTCAGATCAAACATGTTTGCAAGCTAAAGCAGAGGAGCCTTAAATAAATAATAAGGACAAATTCATGAATATTTGGAGGTAGAGATTCTGGATAATCTTTTTCTGTTTTAATATAAATGCAAAAGTTTCTTTTTATTTATTCCTTTGTTAAAAAGTTCACTGACTAAGAAAAAAAGCAGGGCACTGCAATAAAAACTGGAATATATTTACTTTATAAATTTTCTATCCAGATGTATTTAAAACAGAATAATAATAATAAAACTTTTGAACAAATTTTTGTAAAGAAAGAGAAAAAACCTGCTTTAATAACAAAGTTAGACTGTTTGATCTTCTCCTTATAATTTAGATAAAAGTTTCCTTTTATTGAAATTTAACCTACAGACGACGGATCCGACTTCAATGGATAAAGAAATAAAACAATAAAGCGGCTGGTCGACAGTTTAAACCCACATATATACATATAGGAGGTTCAATTGAGAATATTTTACATTTAAGAGGATAAAATATTGGATTCTGGCTGTTATTAAAGCTTTTGATCGGAAATTATAATCATTATCTAAAAGCAAACAGACAACTAAACTAGAAAATGGAGGAACTGGGACAAGAACAATGTGATTATGATATGAAGCAGGTTGTGGCTGCTGGCTGTGAGTGGGCGGGGCTTCCGCCTCAGTCAGCCCAAAGGGAACGGCTTACCTCCACGGTCTGTTTGGCTGGATGGTTTTCCTGACAGAGGCGGCTTGCCGTTTCCTGGATGGAACGCATCACATCCTGTTTCTCTGCCAGTTCCATCCTCATCTCCTGGAAGCAGAACCAGAAAGTTAAACAGGAAGCATCGGGGGGGCCTTTCCTGGCCCTCTCATCTCCTTCACTCACGTTGTACGCTTCCCTCTTGGCGGCCATGTTGGCGTTGCCTTCGCTCCAGTCGAAGGAGATCTCCTCCTCCTCCCTCTCGTTGAGCCAGATCAGCTCCTCGGTGCAGCGCGACACGAACGCGTGGAGGCTCTCCAAGCTCTGCAGGCGGCATGACGAATGTTCCTATGGAAACCACACAAACACGCAATCAACATGCTGATCGGCGGCACAATAACACTTCCTCTCATTGTGCGGTCACTTGGGCTGCATTTAAAGGAACCTTTACGGAACATTTAATCAGATATATCTATAAAAGTTTGGATTTTAGGACTTTTTTTGATATATCTCTGCATATATTTCCTAATCTGGATGAAACGGAACAAACTTCCAAGCGGCTAATAGTTAGCATGGCCAAACTGACCACTGAGCTGCAGAGAAACTGGACAGAGAAGTAAGAGCTGGGATGAGGAGAAACTGGGAACAGAAAAGGAGCAGATGGAGAAATATGCTGGCATGCTGTAATGGGATTAACTCACCAGTAGCTTGCAGTACTGGTGCTCCAGTTTGGCCAGGGTTTCAGAGTAACTGCCTTTAAAGTTCGGGGACACTTTAGCCTGACAAGAGATGAAAGAAATCTTGATTATAAACCTGAACTTTAACGTCAAACTGAACTTGTTAGGTAACGTTTCTGCACCTGGTAGCTGCGCGCCTCCTGCAGGCTGCTCAGCAGTTCCTCCACAGCCGTGTGGATGGTGTTGTGCTCCTGGAGGTTGTTCTCTACAGAGGGGAGGTCTGCACCCCATTCCGCTCCCTCCAACAGCTCCTGAAACGCATCAAAATGTGGATCGAGTGATTTATTATGGTGGAAGTGAGGATAATGTGGAGCAAATATTATGACCGGCTTTCACAGACGCATTAACAAAGGCGGATTTAGGAAATATGGGGCCCCGAGACAAAGAGAGACAGGAGGCCCTCTGAAGTGAGAAGACGACACATAAAACAGACCAATTATACAGACAGAGACATTTTTGAAGAATAGACATC
>NW_015150737.1:443992-445982 GCF_000732505.1 Cyprinodon variegatus
GCTAGAGGGGTCTGAAAAGTGGCTAAATATAGCGACTAAAGCGCTAAGTTGGCAACACTGCTCTTTGCATGGTTTGTTTTCAAATGGTTTGCTGCTGTCTGTTTGGACCTTTCTGAACATGTGCAGCAGATGGACTGATCCAATATGGTGGACACTGAAGGGGGGGCTGAGACACACTGATATTATAAGCATTCTGATGCCATTTCAATGAAAGGATTTTTATCAAACAGATACTTAATGTGCACAAATAAGTAATAGTTGTAATAAGCGTACAAGTATGGTTATTATCAACTAAAAAACCTTTCTTAGTTGAGCTTTAGCGTGCCAGAGGCTCACCTGCGTCTCCTCCACCCATCCCAGCAGCTCGTAGATGAATCTCAGGCTTCCTTCATCCTCTGAGGAGGACATGGCCACCAGCTGGGAGCGCGCCATCGGCCGCCGCAGGAGAGCGGCTCCGACCGCCCCCATGCCTCCCAGCAGGGTCTGTCCCAGAGAGAGGCCTCCGTCTGTGGCTCTCTGCCAGGGTGGCTCCGTGCCGGCGGGGCCCAGGGCCTGAGAGAAGTGGCCCTTCCTGTAGACGCTGGAGCACTGCAGCCGGAGGGAGACCAGCTCCTCCTGAAGGCAGGAAGCTCTGCGGATGATACACAGAAATCATTCAGACCATCATTTCCAGGGAAACAACCTTTCAGCCACAAACAGGTTATATTAAGAGCCTCCTGCAGGGTGAAGGGCAGACTTTTATTTATTGCCATATTTTTAATGTTTAGAGTAGAAACAGAAGCTCTGATGTTTCAGGCAGCTGTAGCCCCGCCCCCTCATGCTGCAGATTTCCTGCTGCTAAGGACAGTCATGAAAAAATAAAACTGTGTTTATAGGAGGTAGGAATAGTTTACTGTAGGATGAGTCAACACCTTCAAATTAAATCTGGTTTACAGCAGATAAAACAGGAAAAAGCAGAACTAAAATCTACAAAAAGTTTTAAAAAGTTTCAGGTTGTTTCATCTTCTCAGTCAAAAACTGATCTCAATGAGAACAAAGATAATCAGAAAGTTCCTTAAACTCTGATCACGGCACCAACCGGGCCGGTTCCACTGGAGGGAGGGGCTCCTCACCTGAACGCCAGCTGCTCCACCTGGTAATATTTCTCTTCTCGCAGGATTTTCAGATCCTGCTCGATTTGCCGGATCAGAGCCTCGCAGTCCTGCAGGTAGCGAACCATTTCTGTCTCACACTGCACCGCCTCGCCGCTGTCGGCTCGAGACATGTCCTGGAAAGCGGAGGACACGGAAACCGTGAGGGGAATCCCAACAGAAACAAAACGCTGAAAACTGCTCCTGCTCCTGACCATGAGGTCACATGGTCCCGTCTGTTTTTAGTTCTGTCCATAACTGATCAGATCAGGCCTCTGATCTGATCTAAATATTTCTTTTTTAGCAAAAACTAGATAAAAATCCAGTGATTCTATCAAACGTTCTGCCATTAAATCTGATTTTGACTTAGTTGGAGAATTGATGCTTTAAACAGGGTTTAAGTCAAATTATTATTTTTTAAATTAATGCCTTAATTGGCATTAAAATTCATTAAATCTGATTATGGCGGCATTTAAAATGCTAAAACAAGCTAAAAATGCTAAAATGAGAGTCATGGGTACTTCTTGATGGCCTTAGAATTATTTCTAAGAGCATTAAAAATAATTAAATTGGAGATTATAATTTCTGTATAAACCCTGTTTGAAACTCATCCTTCACCTTTTTTATAAATTAACTAACAGAGGTCCTAAAAATGAAATCAAATAAAGACATCCTGGAGCTAATCAAGAAAAACAAATAGCTTTTTCAACAATAATGCGTGAAACAGAAAAACATAAACAATATATTGGGAATAGCATCGTTATTGGCTGATGTTTTAAATGTGTTTTTTTACATATTGGTAACTATAGAAGAGGATTAGGGCCACTGAAAAAAAAAAAGTTAACTGATTTTTAAATTTT
>NW_015150737.1:446719-447694 GCF_000732505.1 Cyprinodon variegatus
TCAGAATTCTGACTTTAATCTGTCATAATTCTGAGATTAAAGTTAGAATTCTGAGAAAAAGTCAGAATTCTGACTTTTTTCCCATGTTAAACTGAAATAAAATTTAAAAATCAGTTAACTTTTTTTTTCCCAGTGGCCCTAATCCTCTTCCGTCTGATATTACTGACCAATGTTTATTTTTAGAGAAAAGATGTGTTGTCTGAAAATTTTTCTCTCTCTTCTATTATATATTAATCTATCCTATTTACTCACTATAAAAGTTTTCACTCAGTCTGTTTCTCTTTTAAAAGCCACACATTTCTCTGCAGGATGGTGTTTGTAGACCAGACGTAGCTTCTTCCCATAACAAATCAGGTTCTTTCTCAAGGTTTATTAATTAATTAATTTACTGTTTAACCAAAGTGTGTTTAATTTGTTTTGACTCTGACTACTTTCCATTGTTGTAGTTAAGGAGGAACGAACGCTGCCCAGATCAGAACAGAGCAGAATGCTGTGCCATAATGTATGATGAACTGTTCTCTCTTTGCAAAGATGTGAATAAATGTGCCGACTGAGTGAAATCCATCGATCTCTGTTTATTTAACATGGATGAATAGTCGAATACTTTTTTCCCACGACAGATATCAGCAGCGGTGTCACCTCGACATACTGTATATAATATCGGTTCATCTAAATTGCTCCTCTTTTTCATACTTAGAGCATCCTTAGAGTTAATCCATGAGTTTAGACTTTATTCTGTGTGTTAATTTATACGCCCTTATTTTTACTTATCAGAATAAAATTAAGCAGAAACTGAAAAAACAACGAAATAAAAGAAAAGAAAAAAAAAAAGATTCTTTTAGAACAAAAAAAATAAAACATATCAGCTCCTTTTTATTGTTTCTTTATTCTATGTATCTAGATCTTCTGATCTATGAATTGATTCGTTTTAAGGGCGTTCAAATACAACTTTCATTCCTTATATAATACTGATAC
>NW_015150737.1:448949-450782 GCF_000732505.1 Cyprinodon variegatus
TTTTTTTTACATTCCTCATTTTCTTTTCTCCTCTTTAAAATAAATAAATGTATATTTTCCTGTGTTCCATTTGTTCTCTCCCTCGGTGTTTAATGAATGAGAGGCTCAGCTAAGATCAATAATAATTATGAGGAGAGTTTCCGTCTCGGGGGTGAAGGGGGATATTTGCAGAAAGCAGAGGAAGTGGCGAGTAAATATTTGATGTATCTGAAGGGTCTTCACCATTAAACTCTGTCCGCATCATAAACCAGAGCTGCAGTGTTTACAGGACATCAAACTGAGGACGCTAAACTCACAGCCTGCAGGGTGTTCTTAGCCAGGGTGAGCTTCTCCTCGCAGTCCACCGCCGTGTTCTGGATCTTGTTGGCTCGCTGAAGCAGCAGCTCCACCCTGAAAACACACACATGTTCAGAAGAAGCTTCTCTGAACCCAAACCGCCATCGCCAAGCGTCAGCTCCTGTTTCTGCACCTCTCCACGGCCGGCCTGAGGGCCTTCTCCCTCTCCAGCATCTCCAGGATGAGTCTGCCCCACTCCTCCTCCAGCTCGTTGGGATGGAGGCCCTGAGGAAGCTTAATGCGACCGAACTCGATCCAAACCTGGAAACGGGGACAGAAGGAGGTCATCAGCTGGGCTCAGCGGTGGCGTCAGCTGAGCGGGAGCACAGGAGGAGCTTTCATCAGCCATCATGTGTTTGTGCTTCAGGAGGCACCACAGACAGAACCGGCTCTGCCTGGGCTCAGCCCCGTGATGCACATGGTGCCCGCCACCAGGCGTGCGTTTGACGGCACTCACCTCCAGCAGCTTGAAAAGGTGCTGGATGTGGGACTTCTCCGTCTCCTTGGCGGGGAGCTCCGCCTCCTTGAAGTGGATGTACTCGTTATAAAGTGCCTGCAGGAGGAAACAAAGGCAGGACTCAGACAGTCACTTTTCAGACACACAAACAAACTGGAACGTTCTACTTTCTCATTTCTTGCACTGATTTGAAAATATGTTTCTCCTGAGGGTGTCTAGTAAACGAGAATCACTGAGGTATGAAATTGATTTGTGCAACCTTTGATCCTGAAAGCTTTTAAAATTAATAACTTGAAATTACTTTGAATGTTTAATTAAAAAAAGGAGAATTCTGCATCAAACGCTTCAAACTTTGAGAAAGGAGGACAAGTAGAAACAGAAGGGTTGGTCCTTCACCTTGAGTTCAACAGGGTTCTGGGGGAAGTTCCTCTTGGCCATGAGGGCTGTATGCTGGCGGCTCCACTGGAGCAAAGACGAGAAGCCGGACTGGTACTCCGACCAGCGCTGGTCCACTTCCTAAAGAGCAGGAAGACAGAAGGAAACCGTTCAGAGGCGAAGGAAGGAAGGAAATAGGTTAAATAAGAAGCAAACGGGTCGTACCTGTGCAGAGATGCCCTCTCCTCCCTCTGGGATTTTAGGAAAGGCATCGTAAATGGAAGAGACGTACGTGATAACTGACTTCTCGTCTGGAGAGGGAACGTCGACGTCTGAGGAAAGATCAGACAGGAGGAATATAAAAACAAGGACCTAATATAAGCTCCTCCAATCAGCTAGATGGTAGATAAAACCTGGAAACAGCTAGAAAGTGTGGACGATTAAACATTTTTAATATTCCATAGTTGCATAGTTTAAAGATGGGGAGGAATTAATAACCCTAAACGTTCCTTCGTCCCCAATAATCTCTACGTAAATGTTAAATATTTTTGCTGTGAAGTGAAGAATCAATTAAATCCTTTTATCACGAAGTTAATTTTTTTTTTCTTTTAAAAGAATGAACAACATCAGGGCTCGATGTTAACCATCGCCCGATCGCCAGGGGC
>NW_015150737.1:452858-454184 GCF_000732505.1 Cyprinodon variegatus
TAGATAATGGATGTCTATTCTATTAACATTTTCTCTATCTGTAGAATGGGTCTGTTTTTTGTGTTGTCTTCTCAACTAAGAGGGCCCCCTGCCTGTCTTTGCCCAGGGCCCCAAATTTCCTAAATCCGCCCCTGCCAGACCATTAGTGGTTGATTAGAAACGTTTGGTTTATAAAGCGAAACCAGGCTTCTTTTAGCTTATTTACTCCACCATGTCCCAGAATGCAACGCAAAGGCGTCGATTTGCCGAGTCGGATCACGGTCACCTCAGAACCAAACGTCTCCAGAGCTCTAATGAAACCAGAGACCTATTGCTGCTGACAGACACTGAATAAAGTCTTCTTATTAATGCCAGTGGCGACATGGAAAAGAAAACATCAGCGATGGAAAGAGTTTCCCCACAGGAACAGCAGTCACCTTCAAAATAAAAGCACCCTATTAAGGGTTACATATATGCCTGTTTAGGGGGTAGGATGATCAGAACTTATTTAGTATCTGATCATTTCAGGTTGAAGGAACAAATATGAAACATTTTCCTTTTAGACTTAAACCAAAGAAGCCTGTTTCTCTGGATTTTAAAGGTGTTTATGTTAAAACAGAGCACAGAGTAAGACGCTGAGGTCAGACACACAGTAGGAGCCTTTTTCATGCCTGAATGATTCAGAATTATGCAGCAAAATCAAAATGATCAGACCCCTGAACTACAGACAGAATAATGAAGTCAGAGCACTTTGAAATGTCTGACTGCTTGGACGGAAAACATTAGAACCACAGCGATGTGATCGATGGAGGTTCTGGTTCATAGCTGAACCTCTGACTCACCCTCAGCGTCCAGGAGTCTCGTCACCCCTAACGACTCGGCGATCTCGAAGGCCTGCTCCAGGTTTTCTCGGTTGCTCTGCCGGGCCACGGCCTCCATGTCGATGAGGTCTGGCCTGTATCTGTGCAGCAGAGCGTTGAACATGCGTCCGTTGCTCCATGCCGAGCTGAAGTTGCTGCAGCGGAGGCCGGGGTAGCCCTCCACGGCCTGCTGGCTCCATAGCAGCAGCTTCTCTTTGGCCGTGAGGTCGGCCGACTCGCCGCAGACGTAGATCTCAGAGATCTGAAAGGGGAACAGAGAGCAGAGGGTTTAGTCAGGATGATAAGCTGCAGGAAAACAGTTAAACAAAGCAGAAAAAGAAACGCTGGAAATAAAGACCCAGTTGAATGATTTCAATCAGTCTGATCTGGTTTCCTCCCTTTATCGCCTCAGACCATCAATAAAATCATGAACAGTTTGATACATGTATAATAAATCATCTAAATCTTCCCATTTACCCCCAAACAT
>NW_015150737.1:455141-456461 GCF_000732505.1 Cyprinodon variegatus
ATGTTATATTCTCAGTTCAGAGGGCCCCCTGCATGTCTTTGCCTAGGGCCCCAAATTTCCTAAATCTGCCCCTGTGTTCAGGGAGGGGAACATTCAGTGCTTTCACAGATGGAAACTTTGTCTTAAAGACACCATGAAACATCTCCTGTCTGATATTTGGGTTATAAAAAGGTAATAAAGACGATTTAGTAGACGACAAACTTCAGCTGTTGCTTTAAATTCACTTAAAGTGTTTTTCTTCTCTTTTCAACTATGAAAAGTTCACTTTTCCTTTAAGTGTGGATGTGTGGAGCGGCTCTGAGCCGTCACTATGCGTCCCCCAACCACAGCGACAGCGCTTAGAAAGCTCTGCAGATGTTCTACTGAACGCCTGATCATTATTCCTGCCTCAGCTTTTTTCCTCATGTACTGTTATAAGATATTTGTGTTTACTTTCCAGCATTATTGGTGTTTTTGTGGATAAAGGAAAGCGAACGAAGATGTTGCAGTCCAGTCAAATAAAATCAAAGTTTCTGGAGAAGATCTGAGAAAAGCAGCTTCTAAGGAAGCTAGCGGCTGTTAGGACTGATGTGTCTTTGGACACGGAGGAACGGCTTTCCTCTGAATTCCTTCTGCTTGGGGCCGTTTGTCCGGCGTCAGCATTTGGCTGCCGTTCCCACCATCAGTCGGCTCCTGTCAGACCTCCCTCCCCGTGCCTCTCTGTCTGCTGCTTGGACTCAGCTGGAAAACCTCCGGAGAATGCCGGGAGACTGCAGGAGTGGCCAAAAGAACGCAGGGCGACGGGGTGTTGGTTGAACCGCCAGGGATGACTTCTAAAACCGTGCAGCAGAGACCTAGATGCGTGAAGTTCAACATCTAACTGCCCGTATGCAGGAATAACTTGAAGCGGACGGAGGTGGGTAAACAGACGCAGAAACATTCCTGCAGAAGATGAGCAAACCTTTGATCCTGCATGAACAATGACTCAGCAGTCTGGGAAGCTGCACATCCGCTGCTGTCCACCTGATCTGTTCATCCAACCGCAGCCGAAGGGAAGGTCGGGATGAACAGTTCTGTTCTGCTTCCGGATTATTCCGACAGCTTTGGTGACGTAATCTAGTTTCAAAGATTTCACAAACAGACCTAAAGCTGAGGTTTCCTGCATCTTCTCTGCTCTGCTGCGCATCAGAGGCCATGATGGCGAACGGAATGTAATGATGACATCAGGTGTGACATGTGGCCATTTTATTCTCCGCTCTCTGTCTCCACTGATGTGAAAAATAAAGGGAAAATCTTAATTATTGGGTTTTTTATAATAATAATAAATAATAATACATTTTA
>NW_015150737.1:457684-458842 GCF_000732505.1 Cyprinodon variegatus
ATCGATTAATCCCAATTAATCCGATTCATTGTGTCAGCCTTATGTAAAACAAGCTACTTGCATAAAGTCATTGACTCTGGAGTGAATACGGTTCAATTCCTGTAGCAATTGAAAAACATGTGGCCTAAAAGGTAATTTGTAGAAAACAGAATCCAGAAATGATTTTTTTTTTTATAAAAGCAATTTTGCCATTTTAAAATTTCTTTGCAACAATAATAGAAGAACATTCACTCCATATAAAAGTGATTGCACGCTACAGCAAAATGCACCAGGAAGGAAAATCCAGCAGCATCACATCAGGGCAGAGCGGCGCCATGAAAGACGGCAGAGATGGAGCTGAAAATGTCTGACTGCATCCAGACTACAAATATAATTCTGTAAGTAAAACAAGCAGCCGGATAAAAACTCTGCTCTGAAATCAGGTTTTCATCATACCTCCAACAGAAGAGTACGGCTGCCCCCCCCCTTCCTGGACCCGCCCTCCTTTAGAGACAGGCTCTCTTTGAAGTTAGTGAAAGAAGAATGATAAAAGCAGAAAACTAAACTGGATCGATTGTTTAAATGAATCTTGAAAAGGATGGAGATGCATGATGGATGCAGACAGAGTGGAGGGTGGAGGGTAAACGTTAGTGGTTGCATCCAGGACAAAGCAGCTTGATGAATTTAAATCCTTTTCTTTGGAGAAACGACACAAAGAAGCAGCTGCTGTTTGAAAAGAGACAGGAGCTCTGAAGGACTCGCTCCATCTCTGCACGTCACATGAACGCTAACCATGACTCAGCAGGAGGATACGAGCCGCCAGGCTGCACAGCTGATCTGAAACCACCGGTTCTCCGTGAGAATGAGAGCGGAACAGCTGATGGCCTAGAACTAGACCAGGCGGAACTCCTCCTCACACAAACATAATGGATTCAAACATCTCTGATGGTGGTCTAGTCAGTCGGTTCAGCATGTAAGAATATAACTAGGTTATGTTCATAAAATCATTGAAAGGAATAAATAATTAAAATGATAATCAGAATGAGCCTGTTCAGTCGAACACATCTGCAGAACCTTCATTTATTTCCTGTACGGTAATCAGCTCCTAATAGAAGCTCTGGACATTGATGTCCTTCCTTCAGGTTGCTTGATTAAAACATCAATTAGTGAAACTCAAAC
>NW_015150737.1:462843-463739 GCF_000732505.1 Cyprinodon variegatus
TCCTGTACGGTAATCAGCTCCTAATAGAAGCTCTGGACATTGATGTCCTTCCTTCAGGTTGCTTGATTAAAACATCAATTAGTGAAACTCAAACTGGAAGGATAAACAGATCTATATAAGCAGATGTCATGGTGGTAATAGATGATAATAAAGGAAATAAGCCCCCATAAAGAGCACAATGCTAAATATTTTTTATATTTAAAAAAAAAACAACACCTTTAAGAAGAAATTTTCTTATTCAGGAAAATGTTTCCCAATTTTTTTGCCTTAAAAAATAAATAAATCTCCCTGACCGTCTACTGTTGGCCAAGTCTGAGCTAACGGCTCCATTAATCTCATCTTGTTGGAGCTATAATCATCTTTTCAGACCATCAAGCTGTTACCTTTGGAATTTTCAGCCGCCGCAATATAATAGGGAACAAAATGTTGTTTTATAAGCAGCGAATAGCTCAGATTAGAATCCATTTTATTCCTGAATGATTCTTAACTCGGAGCGAAGAGGCTGAAAATAGTTGCGACGTAAACTAAAGTAGAAAAAAAAAGGTTAAAAGTCCTGCAAAATGGAAAAACAATCAGAATGACTTTAAAGCCGACAGCTTAGATAAAAAAAAATCTGTAGAAATAATGGATTGACTTTCCAAAAACAGTCAAAAACAATCCACTGGACTTTGTTTCCAAGTTTGAAGACGTTTCGCTTCCCATCCAGGAAGGTTTTTCAATTCAAAATGTCAGAAATAGTGTTGAGTTCAAGGCTTTATGCAGCAGCCCAACCCAATGTTTAGAAAAAATGCAAATTGAAACGGATGAATAGGTCCACCCCTTTGGAATGGGGGTCATTTAGCTTCTTTAATGAGCCTGCAATGCCCCATACCTGTCTATGTCTCTGAAAGGGGGGT
>NW_015150737.1:465196-476434 GCF_000732505.1 Cyprinodon variegatus
CTTTTTTCTCAGAATTCTGACTTTTTTCTTAGAATTCTCAGAGATTAAAGTCCGAATTCTGAGATTAAAGTCCAAATTCTGAGAGTCAGAATTCTAACTTTTTTCCCATATTAAACTGAAATAAAATTTAAAAATCAGTTAACTTTTTTTTTTTAGTGGCCCTAATCGTCTTCCGTAGATTTTATATTTAAATCTGTAAGGATTTTAGAGGCTTGATGGAGGTGAGCATCTCTTTGGCTAAAAAATTATAAAGAATTTAATAATGTTTTTAAATGTAGATATATAAAAATGTCACATTATTTTAAAAACAAAAGCCAAATTTTAAAGTGCCCTAAATAAATGTTTCCTTCTCAGCTGGTTAAAAAAGTTATTTTTCTACATGACTTTCCACAAATATCAAAACTTCAACGAAAAAGTTTTTTTTTTTTTTTTTTTTTAAAAGGTTTGTTTTTCTGGATACTAAAATAAAATGTCGCTTCTTAAAAACAATAAATCAACCGGAAATATTGTCACACAAAGTTTGCGGCTCTGAAAGAGTTTTTCCCTCTCTGCACTGAGGGCATGACGTCATTCTGCATGGTTTCTGCATCGTCATCCATCATTTTCACTTTGCCTGTTACTGTTTTAACCTCAACCTCCTGCTGCAAATGTCCTCCATGTTTTAAGGTAAAAGGAAAGTGAAACTAATGCATTTTGAAAGTTATAATTTTTTGCTGAAACAAACTGCAGCTTCATTCAACAGAAAAAAACATCCGGTTTAAAAACGTGCACTTTTGATCTGACTCAGCTGAGTTGAAGCTGATGTCACCGCTCTGCTCATTTCTTCTTTAAATGACCTTTTCCTGTCATTTGTTTAATTTGCAGTAAATAAGCAGCTTCAGTTTTGAAGGGGAATGTGATCCCTGTCATTACAGCCACTGACCTTTCTCCTAAACACTCAACCAACCCTCCTCTCTGCCCATCAGACGTCAGCAGTGGGTTTTCATGGGGCGGTGGAGGGACAGGCTGGGCCACGTTGATTAGGCCCAGAGAACAAAGCCGGAAAGAAGCGAGAGAAAATTAATGTCTTTGTGATCCGATAAGAGCAAAAACACCCCATGACTGCCACTGAGACGTGCTGCACTCATGACAGCAAAGGAACCACAAACAAAACAGTCAAAGAAGAGCCCCCCCCAGCACAACAGAGCGGGTCAGGAACCGGATTATTCCTCTTTACTGTGGTCAGGTTCAGATAATCAGATCAGGAATGTTCCTGTGGCGATTAGTGTCGGTAGAAACCTTGTCTTGGTGCAGATTAATCCAACTGTTGATGTTGAGCCTGATGCTCCTTTGATCTGTCCTGTTAATCTACAGGAAATGTCATCCATCCATCCTGTGATTAAGAATTTGAGGATTTAAGTGTTTCTTTAAACTGTTTTTATCCAATGGTAAATAAAATACGACAAACAGTTTTAACAGAACCAAACCACCCTTAGTCACATCCGACCCAAACCGCCCTCCTTAGAGGAGATAAAATGGATCCAGATGATTAAAAACCACATCAGAACCAACAAGTGGGACGTCTGCCTTTCCAAAACCAGAACATCTTCCTAAAGTGGGGCTAGTTTAAGCAGCAGCTGGCCAATAGAGGGCGCCAAGGCGCCGCCCCATCCACCCAATTACCCTGATTAAGACATAATTTTTAATATTTCAAAATGTATTAATATATATTTTTAGATGTGCAGGATAAATATTTAATCTTAAACGACTAGTTAAGCGTCATTTGATTTTTTGTCTGAGGTTGCTGACGTATTTCCCGCTCCAGGGCGCCAAAATCTTTTGCCATTGACTCCAGTTAAAAGTTGTACTTGCACAGTAGCTTCTCTGCATTACAAAGGTATAGCTGAGGTCTGAGTGTTGTAGGCATTCATGTAAATAAACTGGTGTGATAACCTGGTATACACTACCGTTCAAAAGTTTAAGGTCACATTGAAATGCTCTTATTTTTGAAGGAAAAGCTCTGTACTTTTCAATGAAGATAACTTTAAATTAGTCTCAACTTTAAAGAAATACACTCTATACATTGCTAATGTTGTAAATGACTATTCTAGCTGCAAATGGCTGGTTTTTGGTGCAATATCTACATAGGTGTATAGAGGCCCATTTCCACAAACAGGAGTAGAAAAAGAAGTGGGAGGCCGCGTTGCACAACTGAGCAAGAAGATAAGTACATTAGAGTCTCTAGTTTGAGAAACAGACGCCTCACTGGTCCCCAACTGGCATCTTCATTAAATAGAACCCGCAGCAGCCCGTTTGTGCTGCCCTCCGAAGAGAGTAGTACACACCGTTGTAAGAAATCTTCAATTTCTTAGCAATTTCTCGCATGGAATAGCCTTCATTTCTAAGAAAAAGAATAGACTGACGAGTTTCAGATGAAAGTTCTCTTTTTCTGGCCATTTTGAGCGTTTAATTGACCCCACAAATGTGATGCTCCAGAAACTCAATCTGCTCAAAGGAAGGTCAGTTTTGTAGCTTCTGTAACGAGCTAAACTGTTTTCAGATGTGTGAACATGATTGCACAAGGGTTTTCTAATCATTAATTAGCCTTCTGAGCCAATGAGCAAACACATTGTACCATTAGAACACTGGAGTGATAGTTGCTGGAAATGGGCCTCTTTACATCTATGTAGATATTGCACCAAAAAGCAGACATTTGCAGCTAGAATAGTCATTTACCACATTAGCAATGTATAGAGAGTATTTCTTCAAAGTTAAGACTAGTTTAAAGTTATCTTCATTGAAAAGTACAGAGCTTTTCCTTGAAAAATAAGAGCATTTCAATGTGAGCCCAAACTTTTGAACGGTAGTGTATGTTTGATTGGTTTTTGCTATACATCTATTTCGAATTTATAGCCCCACTTGGAGAAAACTCCCCCAGCCGCCGCTGGCTAGTTTTAAATCAGGCCGGACTTAGAGAGTCGGAACTAAGAATTGAGGTCAATGATCAGAGCCTGGTGTGTTCCTGTCCAACAAAACAAATCCAGGTTGCATGTCTGGAGCTATCAGATCAAAGAACTCTGTACCACCTGTCAGGCATGGTGGCGGCGGCATCATGCTATGGGGCTGGTTCCACCGGTGTTGGACATTGTGAAAGGAACCATAGAGGTAGAAGAGAAAGTGGGACAGATTCGAGCACAAGCTGGTTCTGGAGCAGAAAACCTGGACTAACATCAAACAGCTGGGATCCAGATGTGGAGAGTTTCAGTTTATACTCAGATATGATTCCAAAAGCAGTTTAAGGGATTAGAAATGACAAATTTAGCTTCAAATAAATAGAAGATACCAGATATTTTATGTAATTTATACTTTAGAATAAGGAGATAACTTTCCTATACATATACTACTTTGTTTCTACAGACTTTACTTTATATCTTCAGTTTTAGGTTTAAAGTTTTATAAAAACTCTTCAATCTAAGTTAGTAACCACAAACAAGGATGTTCAAAGTGTGGTATACGGGCCATTTGCAGCTCTTGGATAGATTTTGTTTGGCCCACCCAGACTGAAATAAAAATGATTACAGAAGGTCTTAAAATAAACTAATCCCAGGAATATTATAATTTTTACTTTTTCTTTAATTTCAAAGTAAACAGGACTAAATATATCCTATGATTTCTACTTCAAAGACGGTTCAAACTAATCTGTTTAAACAGTATTTATTTGAACCCATCCTGTTTTTATACCTAAGTAACTTAATGTTTTAAGTAAATAAGATTAAACCTGAATTTGCCCTTAAAACTTCATTTCTGTGCCTCCAGAACCACTAAAAACCCAAATTTATTACTTAGTTTTGCTACAGATTCTGCTTTTAGGTTTGAGATCCAAACATTTTTTTTGTTCCGGACGTGTTGGACGGTTTCTGATCAGGTTGTTTGGTTAACTCTGAAGGACACCAACCTGAGGCAGGGGTTTGGAAACCACCTGCTTCTCCGGCGCCAGCGGACTCTCCATGGTGGAGTCCAGTTTCTCGGACGAGCTGCTGGTCAGGCCTCCCCAGTCCGTCTGACTGGGAGTGGTACCAGCTGTTTCTGGGGATGTGGGAGGGAGATCGCTGGAGTAACCCGACTCAAACAGAGACGACTTCCCCTGCGGCTCCAGCCTGAAGGCCTTCATGGTGTCCTGGAGCTCCTTGGAGGAGGTGGGGGACCCACCCGTTGATTTGTTTTCCACCAGCTGGACTTTCAGAATATTCCCAGTGACGGGTGATGGTGCGGGAGGCTCTTTGTGAACTTCCACCTCATCTTCGTCTTTGCGGAGCGGGGAGCCCAGATCGCTGGGGTAGACCATCCTCACCACGCACAGCTTCCCGTCCACCTCTCGGATGTGGACTACACCTTTACGCTCCTTCACAGGAGCTCTACCCGCCGCCGCCTTGCTCCCGTTTCCTTCCTTGTTCACTTTGTCCGTCTCCTCCTTCCTCTTCTGGATCCAGGGCTTTTCTATAACCCCCTGAACTTTCTCCCGAACCAGGCAGACCCTGCCCCCGCCTGGCGTGGTGCTGCCCAGGGCCGGCGCGGCGTTGACCGGGGTGGTGGCGGCGGTTTGGCTCGGCAGGCTGGAGACGTCGATGATGGCGCTGACGGTGTCCTCCTCCCCGGGAAGGCAGAAGACCCCTCTCCAGGCTGGGCTGGGTTTGGGGGTCGACTCCAGTTTTCTGCTGCTCAGCAGCCCCCCAGCAGAGGCGGGGGACAGGGTGCTACTGTGTGGGTCGGCTCTGAGGTGACCTAAGTGGGATTCTGGCCCGGTTCTGCTGTGCTCTGAACACTCTGGTCTTTTCTCTGCATCGTCCTCTTCGGGCTCAGAGCATCGCAGTCGCTGCTGGTCCGCTTTTTCTTCCTCCGCTCTCCGGTTCTTGTTTCCCTTCTGCTTCCGTCTGAAACGCAGACGCTTCTTCGGTGAAAGAGTCGGTGCTGCGTCCGGATCGGCCTCACGAAGAGGCCGAACGCAACCCATGGAGTTCCCCATGACTCAGGAGGAGGAAAAGATGGAGGATAAACCTGCAGGAAGGAGTTTCTGCAGACTGCTGGAGCAGAAACCTGGATGCTTCAGCCGTTTCAGTGAAAGGGCAGATTATTCTGGATTAAAACCATCCAGTCCCATCAGGACCCGGATTTAACAGCGATCTGGATTAAGGCAACATGCTGGACATCAAGAGTTGTTTTCAGCCCATTTGTAATTTTCTCCATGTGAGGGCAGATAAACAAATAAAAAACAGTTCTACAGCCTCATCGTACTCCAAACATATAAAATGATGTCGGCTACATCCCAGAGGGAGAAAAACCTCCCGATCCGTTCCTGATTCATTCCGATCAACAGAACCAGAACCAAAGGATGCTGGGATTCGCTTTCAGGTTAAAGAGCTCCATCTGAGCTCATGAATGATTGATGGCTGGGCCACGCTTCATGCAGCACAGGAGGAGTGGGATCGGTATCCAGAGTTTTCCCACGGCGTTCCCGGTGGAAGGGAAAAGTAACGGGAAGCTCTGTGCGGATGTGTGACAGAGTGAGCCGTCAGCCAATGCTGCAACAGATTGCAGGGAAATCCAGCCAGTGCTCTGACGGCTTATTGAGCTTCCAGCCTCCTTAATCCGGACCGTTTAGGCGGGTCTTCCTGTTGGGATCAGAACCTCTGACAGTTTTAAATTTATTGTGGAGTCATTTAGAAAAACTGTCAGGATGAGCAGGATGACAGCAAACCCTCTGCCCCCCACCTCTGCATCAATCACTGAGGTTTCAGGTTGTCGTTTTGCAGGAACCCTTAGAGATCTTGGGAACCCTTCGTCCTCATCAGGTGGTGCAGTGCGATGACGCAACAGCTGGACAGACCCAGAGTTTGCAGGACTTGGTTCAGGAAGCCAAACACGTCAACAGTTCCTCCTGAAGTCTGCCGTTTCCTAATGAGGAGCAGGCCTCTGGGTTAGCGTCTGGACTCTACAGCTGGGGAGCAGGAAGCAGTTCTGGGAGGACTTCAAGTTCCAGAACCAGACCCATTTCTTGTGCAGATGTGCTGTGAATCTGGAGCAGAGCCAAAGGGATTCAGCGTCCAGTGAAGGATAGTCCCGAACATCACGCAGAACCGCAGAGAGGATTAAAACGCCGCATCCCTTCAGAAACAAAGACGGGAGGCGTCTCCGGCTGAAAGCAAACCTTGGGAGCAGAGCAGAACCGGGCTGGTCTGATTGATACGCTGGAAGCTGGAGCAGCACCAAGCGTCCTGCAACGCTGGGCGGTCCCTCTGATCAGCTGAGAGACGGGATCTTTTTCCCGCTCCGGCTGCGGCGCGAGGCCTGCTGATCCGACGGCAGGAAGCCGGGATCTGCCGCTCCCTCCGGCGGCTGCAGAGCTGGGCTTTATCCGCGGCTCGCAGGCGCCAGCAGAACGGGAGAAAAAGCTTTTATCTCCTGGCTGCTGCAGCTTCCCTCTCCTCTGCTCGATCTCTCACCAGCCAACCCCTCCCATCCTTGGCTCTCCTCCTCCACCAATCCGCTTCCTCCTCACTCCTCTCTCTCTCTCTCTCTCTCTCTCAGCTGTTAGGGAACAGCTCTCTGTGCCACAAACACACACTTGACCCAAAAGCCTCCCTGAACGACACACTGGAAAACCATCAATCTGAGGAGAAATATTCCTCCCTCTGAGTGCTATCAATTAAAGCATCATTAGAATAATGTGCAGGGAGTGAAGGATTGGAGGCTTTTTGCATTAAGTGTCTGAATTGATCTGCATTCAGCAGACTGTCCATCTTTATCACTGTGGAAACTGCATCCTCAGGTTTTTTGCTCTGGGAAACTGGTGCCACATCTGTGTCTGAGGATGAATTATGAATAAAAAAGGAGTAAACAAAGCAGTAATTGAATTACGGCAGCTTTCTGGGCATATTTTCAATCTAAAATGGCTCAGAGGAATGACTCCACCCTCACACTGTAGGGCTCTCCCCCAACATCAGCACCTGAAATAAGCTCTGAGGCATGAGTTGAAGTCATAAAATCTGCATAATAAAGATGGAAACAGTGAAAAACAACCCTGATTTAGAGAAAGCATCAGAAAAGAACTTAAAGAACAGGAACCAATCAAAACATTCATCAGATGACATCGAATGTCGTGGAAAAAAGCCTTTTCTGTTCTACCATCTTACTCTACAGATAATCGGACCCCCTTTGGTTCTAGAAGATGTTGTTTCCAATCAACTGGCAGGTATGGTGGAGGGTCTGTGATGCTGAGGGCCTCTTTTCTTCTCTAAAGGTCCTGGGAACCATCCACAGCTGGATGGGTGAATTAAAAACCCTCCAATGTGAGTATTTGATCAATAAACGGTGACGTTAATCTGTCATAAAAACCACAAATGTCCTTAAAGTCAGTATAATTTTGACTCAATTAGATCAATTATGGAATTAAAGTGTTTTGGCATTTTTTTAAAGATTATTTTGAAAACATTTAAAGCTTTCCTTCGAACAGAAACGGGTCTATAAGGTTGAAATCCTTTCCCATCAGTGAGGAGCAGCTTCAGCTTTAACACAGACCCAATCTGACAGGTGAGCAGATAAAACAGCAGCTCCACAGATTGGAGCAAATTCATCTGACAAACTGAGCCATCGGCCAATCAGAGGCAGCCACAGGGCAGCAGGAAGATGATCTGCCTTCTTCTGTTAAACGGTGACACCTTGTGGCTCTGCAGAGGAACTGCAGATTTGTTTCTATAAATTAGGATTAAAAAGCTTATTTTATTTTATGCTGAGGAAAATGTCCATGTGAACCAGGTGATGCAACAGGATGTTAACCGGTAAACATCATTAGAAATTAGCAAAATGAAAGGCAAGTCTCTGGGAGAGTTTCTGCTGAGTCACTCATGCAGGCTTTTTCTAGGCCTTCATCAGAACCATGAGAGCAGAATAACTTAATTAAGTTAAATAATTAGCTAAATAATTTAACTTTAAGCCATTCGGGTTAAAGTTTCTGCCTATCAGAGCAGAAATCAGCTGAGAAATGTGTGATTTTAACCAAGAGTTTCCCTCTGCTGCTTGATTCAGAAAACTAGCTTAGCTTTCTGCAGATGCGTTCCTTTGGACTCATTTTCATTCTTCTGCCGTCAGTCTGATCTTGGCCTAGTTAAATAAACCAGCTGTGTCTTCATCTCTTTTTCACTGAGGCTACAACTATAAAGTAGCATAGACGTGTTTACGTGTGTTTATTTTGGTTCTTGACCTTCAGAAAGCCTGTGCAGAAGCGATGGAACACGAGGTTTCCACCACAGATCGTCTCCTAAATTCTCTGGATTCTCCCGGTAATCCTCCTCCAGCCTCGGCCTCGTTCATCCTCATGATTAAACCTCCTTTTAATCTCTGAACCAAACTCATTCTACTGCCAAACTGCAGAGTCATGCCCGCAGAGGCAGCTAAACAACGGTTTCCACGGCAACCGGCATCACCTTGCCCTGGGTCACATCGCATGACTGGGTGGAAAACGAGGACCTGCAGCTGCTCAGAGCATCGCCACGCAGGAGGGGAGCAAAGAGAACGACTCAGGAACAAACACTGGCGAATGCTTCAACCTACCAGCAGAACCCAGCAGAGCAGCGTCTGCTCCAAATCTTTATTTTAAACTCCTGGGTCTCATCTTGTGTCTGATTTGTCCTCCTGTCCAGAACATGGAAGCAGAACCCAGCAGATCCTCAGGACAGGAGGCTTCAGGTGGAGCCAGAGAGGAGACGCACTGAGGTCGGCATCTCAAACATAAAACAATCTATTTGTCCGGTTCTGTTAACCTCTGCTTAAAAAATGAGGAGAATTTAGGAAATTATGAGGTGAACGAGAGGAACCCGGATCTAACCTTAAGTTAGATCTAGGGTTGTCAAAAGTATCGATACTCAAAAAAGTATCGATACTGAAATGTTGTATGCGGATACAATACTCATTTTAAAAAGTATCGATACATCCATCTAAATTGGAGAACAGTGGAAAATGAACTCTCTGAACACTGTGTGATTGAATAATTCTGTGCATTTTTCAGTTTCAGACTTTTTTTGTAAGCCAGGGAGAGACGAGGAAAGCAGACAGATGTTAGACGAGGATCCAGCAAACAGGAACTGAAGAGGGAGGCTTTTAAAGGGGACAGAAACAAAGAGCGGGCTAACGAGGGAATTGAAAACAGGTGACGGCAGAACAGAAAACAGAGCAAGGGAAAGAGGACACAAGGGGGCAGCAGAGGACAACAAATGGAAAACCAAGAAAAACAGGAACTAACAAACCAAGACTCTGACAGTAAGGAAGGAACACTTAATTTTAATTTTAAGTTTTTTAATCAAGCTTGCGTAATATTGTGCACAGCATACAACCTCAAAATATTATTCTTATTGTTTTTTTTTTATTTCTTGAATTTTGAATTTTCTGTTGAATTTTAAAATCTTTGTTTTTATTCTTGTGGTATCGAAAAGGGTATTGAATATTTTACTTAGTATCGGTATCGAGTTGAAAAGTTTAGTATCGTGACAACCCTAGTTAGATCAATTTAGAATCCATCCATCCATTGTCTTCTGCTTATCCGGGGCTCGGTTGCGGAGGCAGCAGTCTAAGCCAGGCACCCTGCCCTGCATGTTTTAGATGTTTCCCAGCTTCCACACACCTGTTATCAATTGATAGCACATTATCAGGCTTTGCTGAACTGCGATCATCTGAATCAGGTGTGCCGAAGCTCAGAAACATCCAAAACATGCAGAGCAGTGTGCCTTGAGGACCAGGGTTGAAAAACACTGGAAGCCCAGACTTCCTGATCCACACAAACCTCCTCCAGCTGTTTTGGGGGGGGCCCTGAGGCGACACCAGGCCAGCTCAGAGACATAGTCCCTCTAGTGCGTCCCTCCCGAGGGAGGCGACCAGGAGGCATCCATACTGGAAAAAATCTAAATCTAGATAAGTCATTTTTTCTTAAAATAAGTGCATTTGTTCTTGGATTAAGGAGGTAAAAGAGACATTTTGCCAATGGAACAAAACAATTTACACTTAAAATAAGAAAACACAATTGCATTGTCTTGTTTCAAGTGCATATTATCTAATTATCTTATTTTAAGAGTAAAACTACTCATCCCATTGGCAGCTACTCGAATTAAGGATAAATACACTAAATTTAAGAAATCTTTACTTATTTCTAGATAATATTTCCAGTGTATTGACTTGTTTCACCTGATCTTTGTAATCTCTTTAGAGTATATATATATTTTTAAATGATTGTTTATATTTAATCCTTAATTAATGACATTTAAGGAATTCATCTGTTTCTGTCCATTTATTTATGTTAAAGGTTTCAGCGCCTCCAAGTTAATTTTCGTTTTTCCAGTGAGCCACCTCAGCTGGCTCCTTTCGACGTGGAGGAGCAGCGACTCTCCTCCGAGCTCCTCCCGGGTAACTGAGCTCCTCACCCCCTCGAAGGGTGCGCCCAGTTAGAATCAGCAGGTTAAAAATCAGATCCGACAAGCATCAGTTATGATGGAGCTGTTCTTAAATCAAAACAACCTCCACCGCATTCTCCTGCGAAATCATCACAACAAAACAACCCGATCAATGCCTGACCAGATATCTTGCTTTGTCTAGGAACCCACAGAATGCTTAAAACTGCTGTAGACCAGGTTTTGTGCTGATGAACAACCAGAACTAACCGGCAGGAAGCAACACAAACTGGGGCAGAATTCAGCCATGATGGAAAACAAGCCTTCAATCTTCTTTTTCTGTAGATTCTGCCTCCAAACAGCCAAACTCCCTCCTGTTAGCGTTTAGGAGCCTGGATAACATTTTGATTCAAACTCAGCAGAATCCCAGTCCGGCTGCTTGGGATTTAGGACTTTGGCACCAAACACTTATTCATGGGGTGTTTGTGAAGCACGGTGATTTATTCTAGTAAACAGACGGAGCCAGAGGCTCCCTGTGAGCAAGTCAGACCTGGAAGTGGAGGATGATGGTCCAGATGAGTCCTAGCGTCAGCTTGGGGTTCCCATCGGTGATGTCATCGTTCCGGATGTTCACTAGTTTGACCTAAAAACATGAAAAGACAAAAAAAAGAGAAAAAGGTGTTTGAGTCAGACGTCTGGATCTAAGCCCCGCCCCCTGGCTGCATTAATAAACCTGCAGCTAAAGACTGATGAGGAAGTAGAGCTCGCTTTGGTGAAATGAGGATGAGGAGCAGTTGATACCAGACCTTCAGGGAAAACACACAAG
>NW_015150737.1:479379-480637 GCF_000732505.1 Cyprinodon variegatus
TGCATTGTCTAATTTACAGTGCATATTATCTAATTATCTTATTTTAAGAGTAAAAATACTCATTCCATTGGCAAACTTTCTCATTTACCTACTTAAATTAAAGGTAAATACACTTAATTTAATATATTTTTTTACTTATTTCTAGATCATTTTTCCAGTGCAGACCTTCAGGGAAACCACACAAGGTTCTGATGCTACACCTGTGGTGTCCCACAGGAGGCTGACATCAGGACTAATTTCTCTGACTTTAAATCAGGTCGAATCTTTAAAGGTATAGAGGACGATCTTTTATTTCCTATATAATAATAAGTGGTCCTACTAATTGTCGATATGTTTATGTAAGGCTGTCCTGCGCTCTCGCTCCGTTAGCTATATTTTTCTGTGCATGAGTTACGGTTACAGACAGTCACTGAAGCTCACCTTTGAAAATGGCCGAGGGTCGTAAGAGAAAAAGTGTCTAAGAAGTGTATGAGAAAAGAAGAAAAATGGGACACTTTATGAAGGCAGTGTGTGGAACTTCACATCTTTTTGAAGCAATTTTGTTTGGTAATTTTGGATTATTTTAATTTTTTTTTTTTTTTTTTCGGCACTAGTGGCTTGTTTTTCTGACAGTAGGCTGACAGGAAAGGGGGTATGAGAGAGGGGGGAGAGACATGCAGCAAAGGACCACAGGTCGGATTCGAACCCGGGTCGGTTGCATCGAGGACTAAGGCCTCCATACATGGGCCGTATGCAATAACTGTCAGGATTCGGCAGCCTGGGCCATGCAGTTCTGCTGGCTCTGCCTTCTCCACTCGCTCTGCAGGTGACTGTTTGGCAGAGGGGCGGAGCTCCTACACCTGTGGCTCGTTGAACGGCAGCACTACAAGAGCTGGACTCAGACAGAAGGAGGACGCCTGAGTGTTAACCGTTGTGGTACGAACCAGTGGCCTCGGTCTTCTAACAGCTAAATTATTCCCGTGCTAAAAGCTATTTGTTGTGTCTCCCAGGTCCTCGATCGTGTTCGGCCTTTTCCCCTCTGCTCAATCTGCCCACCTGAGCTCCCTCGGTTGCCCTCCTGGATCCTCCTGCCTGTTCCGTGAACAAGACCGCCGGCGCTGCTCTGTCCCGCTCTCAGCCCCTCGTCAGTCTCTCAGTCACCAGCCTCACCAAGGTCAGGCGGTGCCGAGTCCGCTCCGGTTTCCCATCTCAAGCAGGGGCGTGCATACATAGACACTAGGTGGTGCTAAAGCACTAGGAAGTTTTCCCTTTATCAACG
>NW_015150737.1:481535-483413 GCF_000732505.1 Cyprinodon variegatus
ACAGAAAGGCCTGGAGTGAAAGAGTGGATTAAAGTAACGACGAGCAACTTGGCACGGGAGAAACTAGAAAATATATCCAAAGGAAAACTGGAACTTTAAGGGGGGATTGATTTATTTAGTTTTGCATGTATTTGTGTGTTTTATACTTTTTATCCTTAAGTGAAATTTTCAATAAACATATTTATGAATAAAAAGACGATTGTTCTCGGGTTTAAACGGGTTTTTCAGCCAGTGGGAAAGAGGTATCATCAAATCCAATTTTTGGCCTAAATGTGACCTGATCCGATTTTTTCCAACGTGACTCAGGCCACTTGGCCCTGTGATCCTAAATCTGTATATATCTGATCTTTTTGAATGCGCCCTGCGTCTGAACGACCAGGTAATCCGACCTGAACGTCATTTATACTCAACAAAGTTCCCTATTCTGCGTCTTTTAGAAGCAAAAGAAAAACAACCGTGGCGGGCGCTAATGCAGAGAGCAGTCTTTCTTTTTGATCTTGAAAATATTGTTCTTAATGTTCTGGCTCTGTTTGGAAAAAAAATGAGCGATCGCTAGATGCGCTCCAGGACAAACATCCATGTTTACATCCGTAAACACAGAGCACGCTCGATGCCTATGACGCCGTTGCATCTCTACAGCCAACTAAGTTGTATGAATGCAGCTCACATATGAGATCACTTATATGTTGCATATATTTGGAAATGTGAACGACTGTGCAAAACAATCTGATTTCACTAAAAAATGTAGCATTAATGCCTGCAGTGTGAATGTTGCCTCAAAGTTGCTATGATAATTAAAAGATGTTGCTCCTCTGAATCGTTTCTGCAGCTTAAGCTAAATAATAATGATAATAATTGAGCGTTATTGATCTCACATTGGAGAAATTTACCTTTTGCATTCAACCCATCCCCTTGGGGAGGAGGGGCTGCCATTGAGGGGCGCCGGGTAGATATTAGGGGTTATATAAAGGATACTAATATCAGGAAAATTCACCCTAAAATGATGGCAGGTGTGAACCCAAAGATTTGATGCTGAAACTGAATCAAAGCTGCTTTAATGAATCGTTTGCGGGTGTCGGGTTCCTTACCTGTCTCTGTTTCAGGAAGTCCAGCGCTATTTGGACATTCTGCAGTCGATGAAATCTCATCCGACCCTTTTCTCTGGGCTGAAACGAGACACAGCAAACAGCGAGCGTGAGAAAAAAGAACATGCTTTACAGAGCACTAATTCAGGTGAGTGAACTCCATGCTGTGAAGTCAAAAACAATGAAAACAGTCCTCCAGGGGGCGCTGTCTTCAAAAATCAGTGGTTAAAAACATGCTGAAGGTGTGAAGCAAACAATGCGGGTTGGATTTCAAACTGCACACTTCATTTCGTCTAATTCTGTCCAAATTTGTCAGCAGATTTTTATCCCGTCGTCACAAATAAAGTATGAGTCGGTTAAACCAGATGTGAGTTCACATTTTTTTACACAATGTGAGTTTATTTTTTCTTTTACTGTAAAAGGATTCACATAAGCAGAACACCTGCTAGACAAGGCTAGATGTGAGTTTTATCTCACTGATGCCTAAGAAGCTGATTTCTTTGTGTTAAATGTTTTGGAAAGGAGGTAGACTCTTAATTTCAGGTTATTTCAACAATCCTGTTTGTGGAAAAATGTCTAAATTGAATTAAGCTTTACTTTCTCTTTTTAAATAGATGCAATAAATCAATAAATGCTGCTTAAATAAAGAATACTGATCTGATTTCCATAAAAACAGATTTCAGATTTTTTTGTCAAATTCGTATTTTTCTACATAAGGAATTCTGACTTTTATCTCAGAATTCTGACAATAAAAAAAGTCAAAATTCTGAGATTAAAGTCAGAATTCTGACAA
>NW_015150737.1:484497-491747 GCF_000732505.1 Cyprinodon variegatus
TGGCCCTAATCCTCTTCCGTAGGTCTGTCATTCATAGTTTAGTAAAACCTTCTTGCAATTCATGCAGAACATCCGTGACCGGTGTGCAGCCTGGTTCTGCAGGACCGGTGCCACAGCACACTCATGCAACCCCACGGCTCCCTCTGCAGGGCAGAGGGGGAACTGGAGGGCCAGAGATGCTGCTGATTCAAACGTACTCCCTGAGCTCCTTCCTGCTCCTCTTCATCATCCTCCTCCTCCTCTCCTTTAAGGAAGATGAGAGGTGGGGGTCGAGAGGTGTACGCCTTTTTAGGGGCAAAGATGCCCCTCTGTTGCTATGGTAACAGGGATGGAAATAAACAGAGAGGGTAAAGAGGAATGAAAAAAAATGAAAAATAAAAAAATAAAAGATGGATGAAAAATTTTCTGCAGCAGTTTTTTTTTTTATAGTCATGAATTAAATATTTAGTTTTTAAATTATTCCTAAAAAAAAAAAAAAAAAAAGCTGAATGTCAGCAGTTTGACGCTCTGATGCAAAGCTCTAAAGTCTGTGACCTCAGGACCTTTGTTTAGCTCATCAAACACAATCACTGGGATGCTGTGGGCCATCATGTCCCAGTTGGCCTGAAACTGTCAGCCTGTCAGGGTCTGTTATGTGGATCTGTCCCTCTGGATGAACCCAGTCAGCATCCTGGGTGTGGTGAACCCAAACAGACCAGAGGCAGCGGTCAGTCGGACCCGTTCTGTGTCACATCACAGCCACCCGTCTGTCTGCATCAGTACCAGCACCCATCAGGTCCAGCCTGAGGTGCTGCTGCTCTTTGTTCAGACTAAGATCATAAACAAATTATTTGATCTCCTGCAGAGTTTTCTTAGAGGAGGAAAATGAGTTTTCATACCAGTGTGACTCCAGAGAGGACCTCCAGCAGGGAGATCAGGTTGTGTCCATCCCTCAGGTCTTCATACAGATCTGTGATGTGCTTCCTCACCTGGAGGAGGGCAGAGAGGGAACAGAAGCAGTTAGGTTAGGTCCACACCCCAATAATCCACCATAGTGACCCACAACCGACGCAGCTGCTGGAGGCGGTTGCCATGCCAACAGATGAAGCATCAGCTGTGGTGACTCAGCAGCAAACCGAATGTTTGGTTCAAGCGAAACAGAGATCGACCTTTTCAGGCTGAAGAGAGAAAACCGACAAGTGGTCCAAAGATTCGTTTAAAATGAATAAAAACAACAACAGACTATTAAATAACAATTTAGACACAACTCTAACCTGTAAATCTCTTTCCTTCTTTTTATTTATCCCCTCCTCAAAAAAGAGGAAGTTTTAAATTCCAAACCAAAAAGTAAAAGAATCCATCCATCCATCCATCCATCCTTACATCCATCCATCCGAGGAAACATGTATTCCTAAATTACGGGGTTTTGTCTGCAGTTCTGGTTTCAAACCAGGAACCTGCGATCCCTGAGCTGACCAGCAGAGGGCAGCAGACTCATATAAACTGGACTGACTGTTGCTCAAACATTGTCCTGTAAACATGAAGCATCAGTGAGTGTCTCCTCTGTGTCACCATGGCCTCTCTGTGTCTGTGGATCATCAGCTGCAGGGCGGGTCGTTAATCAGGCGAGCAGGAAATGAGGCGTCGTTTCTTTCTGACCGGGTTTTATTGTCCCGCAGCTTCTGTTTGGTTTCCAGTTAGCCTAACAAGGAGATTTACTGGAAACTCAAGAACTTAAGACTCTCTACATTCCCTCCTCCATTTACTTCCAGTCAAAAAAACATAAACCCAAAATAATTATTTTATTCTATTTCTGAGTGTATTTATTTTATTGAGACTTTTTATTTTTGGGTATCTCCTCATTTCTGTTACTTCTGATCTCTGTTTGGACCTGTTGACATTTTTAAGAGCAGCAGACTGTGAGGATGAAGCAGCAAAGGGTACAAACTGATGTTTGTTGTCGTGAAAGACCCTGGAACATCTTGACCCAAAAAAACTCCGGTTTTATGTTATCATAAAACTTCTTATCTAAGATGAATTCAATTTATCCACTGCAAAAACATTATACAAATGAGTAAAAATGTCTTAAAATAAGTGTATTCACCTTTAATTTAAGCCGGAAAATAAGATGATCTGCCAATGGAATGAGCATTTTTACCCTTGAAACAAGATAATTAGATATTATGCACTTGAAATAAGAGACTTAAGTTGTTTTTTTCTTATTTTAAATGTTAATGGTCTTATTCCATTGGCAAAGTGTCTCAATTTAAGAAAAAATCCACTTATTTTAAGAAATAATTACTAACTTAGACTAACATTTTTTGCAGTGTGATCATCATAAAATGATCATTCTTGTTGGTGTCGCCCCCCTGATAGACTGAACTCAGCAGAAACACCTTGAGATCACTGAGGGGAGAACTAAGCAGCTGATGGAGTAATTTCCACACACATGAACCCAAACATTAAGAGTTCAGGCTGGTGGGATTAAGCTGGATTATTCACCTGAGCAGTAAACAGGACCAAACACGCAGCACTGGAGCAGACCCGACCAACGGAGGCGACAGAAGACCTCCTGCAGGTTCGGACCGCTGAGCTCCATCTAAAATGCTGATAATCTATTTAATGATTATCCTTTAGAATATTTTCTCTAATTTTTAGTCTGAAGATGGACGCTGATCCAACTCCCTCCATGCTCTGCATCAGCATTCTGACTCCTTCCAACAGAAGGAATATTTCACTGAAAATGAGCAACAAATATCCCCATCCAGCCGTTTCTGTTATTAACGATGCTGTGATGATGATGAGGAGGAGAGCGGCACTACTGAAGGAGACCATCTGGTTCGTAGATCTAGATCAGTCTGTCTCTAGAGAGCAGATGAACATGAGTTCATCCAAAAGGCCTGTCAAAATAATTCAATACGATAATTAATAAATCAATTAATAAAATGATAACCTTCAAAGAGCATAATTATTTGTTTGACTGCTTGTTTTTCATAAAGAGACCAGAAGACCAAAGTTTTCCTTATGGCGGATCGTATTGCCTTCCCTTCTCCTTATTAAAGTGAGGAGACTCCTCAGATGCACCACAGAGCGCCACAGGAAATCATTCCTACCTGTGGTCATCAACCTCTATAAAGCCTCCCTCAAATGATTCAAAAAATGTTTCTTCGAGAGCGGACTCGTCTTTTATCATTACGGTCTCTAAATGACATTATTAGAGTTTATTGCAATAAGTTCAGGGATAACTTACTGTCAATTATATCCGTTATTGTGGATTTGATCTAAACGGCGTAAAAAATCCAGGTCTGGTTCACGGTGGGTCTGCAGGAGCAGCAGCTTATCGGCTGAGAGGAAACGGTTGGTTAAGCTGATCAGGAGAGGCGAGCTCGTTCTGAGACGCCCTGTCAGCACGCCGCTGGGAGAACTGTAGTTAAACGGAGATCAGCCCTGGACAGGGCCTCCGATGGCGTGCAGCTAAACGCTGAGCGAAGGAGACCCAGAGAATGTTTAGCAGCACTGATCCCAGCAAACCGAACAGAAAAACTTAAGAACGCAGCATCAGATTTCAACTGATTCCAAAGAACTGTGGAAATCTTTCCATGCGCTGCTATTTTTACATAAACACATTTTATAAACAAACTTCTGATTATTTACTGCTGTTTAACTTTTACTCTCCATGTAAATGGCTGTTGATTCTCTCCCTATGGATTATGGGACAGAAACCATTCACCTGCTGGACAGGATGTGTAGTGCAGGTTTCAGGGGGGGCGCCAGGAATTCTGGGGGGTGACAAAAACTGACGTTGGGCCCCCACCCCGACCCAAAATTACGCAAACTTTAAAACTGCTATAAAGATATAGAATGGAAAAGTATAATTTACATTGTCGATGTGATTTTTATTAGAATAAATGTATATGTAATATTTCTACAAAGGAAAATTATCAGAATTTTACATTAACATCCTATCAAAATAATAACAGCTTATTTAAATCAAAAAGCACAGCTGTATCTATGGATAGAAAATGGGTTTAGGATTGTGAAAATACATTCCCATTAGGTTTCACTAACTTTATTAAAGGATTGAGAGTTTATTTTTCATTAATCTGAACGTGTAATGACAATAAAACATGTATTTTTCATGTGGCTGCTTCAGGCTGCTCATGAGAATGATCCAGATTTCTAGACGTCTTTTAATGGTCCTAATTTAATCTGAATGTAAATTGAATTAATCTGAATGACACAGTTATGTCAATATACTCCTGCTTTGTTTCAATGTTTCCTGTTGAAAATGATGGAGAGCATGAAGATTATCGATTTTACTGCTGGATTTCCTTTTTATATTTGAAAAATAAAGCGGGACAAATCTTTTCTTCTTCTTTTGGGCCCTTAGGATCGTCCTATTCCCCCCATACGGCGCCCCTGAGCAACAAAATTTGTTGCTCGAATTTTGTAGAACCAATTATCTCTGCAAATTAAATCCACCCACAGCCTGGATCATTTTAAATCGCTTCTTAAAACTTATTTTTATTCTTCGGCTTTTAATTCTGTTTTGTTAATTTGATGTCGTTGTGCAGTTTTAAACCAGTTTTTTAAGTGCTATATAAATAAATTTGACATTGACACTGACATAAAAAAAAAACAATAAATAAATCACACGTCATTAGTCTAATTTAAAGGTATACTATGCAACCGGTGTTGATTTTCCAGCGATGCTCCCCCCAGAGGGCGAAAGTAAAAGTGCACTGTCGTAAATATGCTCAGCTGTTCTCCTGGTTTCTCCGTCAAGCCAGGCGCGGTTGTTTTGAGCTTAGCAGACAGGCGAACGCAACGAATCACCATGTTTACTGCAGTAAGTGACTATTTTGTTCCGATTTTCGAGTTTGAAAATTTAGCACGTTTCCGAAATGGACTGTCGCTGTTTTCTCGCTGGTTCCGCCATGATAACTGCGCAAATATCGCCACTGCGCTAGCAACCAGAATGCCTTTCACTGGGGGCGTGTAGCAGTTCTCGCCGTAAAGCAAGACTGACTCTCGCGAGTCGCGATGCACGAGACTTCTGAGCCTGTGGGTGCGGGCCGAGGGCTCCTGCAATTGCAAGTACGGTATTTCCCCTACAGACCACCAGGGCGGCCGAGAAAACCTTTGTTTGACCTGAAATGACTCATTTAATCATCCAAATCGTTATGGAACACATTAATCAACTGAATAATGTTGCATAGTATGCCTTTAAATTGATTATTTTGAACACATAAAAAACACAATTTCCTTGTGCCTGAGCAAAACCAACAAAACATATCGTAAATGGGTATAGTGAAATTTGAAGAAGAAAAAAACAACAACCCAACAACAGCAAAAAAAAAACCCCAAAAAAACACAACTAATGAGAATTGGCCTATAAAATGCACCAAGCTGCCACCTCCGGTTTCTAATCCCCAGCTGCCAAACAACCTGCAGGCCACAGGGAGTTTCTGCATGCCAGCAGGCGGATAAAAAGCTCCTGTTTATATAGGGAGAGCTGTATGCACACACACCTGCTGACACCCTGCTCACCTGAGCAACCACAAGCATTCCTGACTACTGTCGCAAAGCAAACAGGAAACGAGGGCCGGTGATGTCACGCTGTGGGAAGCTGAGTGGAGCGCGCTCAGTTCTTTGTTTGTTCTGTCTCTATTAATGAGCTGCATTCCTTAACGATGTCTCAGCTTTATGTCTGTATTTGCTTTTCTATTCTTGCTGAAAAGCTGGAGGATCAACAGCAGGAGGTTTTTAGAAAAGTGAAAGCAGCAGCACAGAAATCAGACATGTTCTCAATTAGCAGAACCATGTCGTTAGCGGGACGATAACGAGACAATAATTGGATTCTGATTCTATCTTTCCATCAACGGTTCCTCCCTCTTTCTCCTCCTTTGTCAAACATCTAATGGCTGCTTGGTGAAACATGGAGATTAGATTTCTCCAGTAATGCATCAGTAAAATATTCAGAATATTTTTGCTTAATTTTACTTGATTTGGAAAACAAAATTCATCAATATTCACCTTTAAGATGAAAGAACAAGGAACCTTTTTGCATTTGCTCTTATTTTACTGCATATTTTTACGGCCGTATAAAGCTGGTTTCTCCTGCAGCTCTCACCGTCCATCTCCGGCCTACATTCCCAGGCAGCGGTGCGACTCTGCCAGCAGACTTCAGGTTACGTTACTGGGCCAGTCGCTGGGAGGACAGTTGCTTCATAGTTATGGGGTCAGACCAACACTCCCTCGTCAGGGTCAGGTGACAGAAATACCCAGCATTCTCCTGGCACTGCTGGTTGTGAAATGACTGAACTTAATGGCGGGGATGGAAGCGTGATCCGTGCAGCGAAGGAACCGCTCAGAGTTGCTGTCCTGCAGCTTTTCTGCAAGACGCCTAAATCTACAGAACTCTGCAGACATGAGTGATGGCGGGTCGGGGACTTATCACTGAGGTGTTTATGAGAAAGGCTGCAGAATAGAAGCTCTGGAGGATCAGACTTTGACCTGCAGGAGGATGCATTTATTTACCTTGTTTTGGCTTTTATCACCATTTATATGTTGTTAACTTGAACTATTCCTGTTTTATAACTGGACTGAAATGTTTAAAAGCTGTCAGACACCTGCTAAAGTATTCTTTGGTGCACTGCTTCAGTAGTAGCCATTCAAAATGTCCCCACTTTCCTTGAAGGGCTCTTGGCTGGTTCCCTACAATTCCTTTTTAAACATCAATCTTTGTACTAAAATATTATTTTTGTCATGATTTGTGGACACTAAAGGCCAATTTATGCTTCTGACGCATAGCCCCCGCAGCCGTCAAATCTGTCTCTGTGCGCGACCATGCCCTCCCGTGCAGAGGTTCTGCAACCGTCGTTGCGCACCTCAAAAAAATCCTGACTAAGCGTCGGACAGTCGCAAACCAGCGCAGACCTCAAGCGGAAGTGTGCAGACAAAAAGCAGCTGTGTTTGGTCCTTGGTTCCTTTCCAGCTGTCTGTGTGGTCGTCCTTCTCGATTCGGTGTGGGGGCGCGCCATTTCTAAAAACCGAGGAACAACTACAATCCACAACTATGACAAAAGGCTAATCGAGGTAGCCTCTTGAGACCATCCTGATCTCGCAAGCTTTCAAGGTTTCACTCGCTAATCAGTCTGGAGACTCTCCGTTAAAGAAAATTTGGAGCCGTTGACCAAACGAACGTTCAATCAGCGTTGGCTTTGAGGCGGGTTGAGGTGCGACGCAACGAGAAGCGCGACAGTTCAGTC
>NW_015150737.1:491757-495145 GCF_000732505.1 Cyprinodon variegatus
TTTATCTTGTTTTTGCTTTTATCACCATTGATATGTTGTTAACTTGAACTATTCCTGTTTTATAACTGGACTGAAATGTTTAGAAGCTGTTAGACGTACTCTTTGGTGCACTGCTACAGCAGTAGCCATTCAAAATTTCCCCACTTTCCTTGAAGGGCTCTTGGCTGGTTCCCTACAATTCCTTTTTAGACATCAATCTTTGTACTAAAATATTCTTTGTGTCATGATTTGTGAACATTAAAGCCCAATTTATGCTTCTGAAGCATAGCACCTACAGCCGTGAAATCTGTCTCTGTGCGCACCTCAAAAAAACCTGACTACGCGTCGGACCGTCGCAAACCCGAGTGGACCTCAAGCGGAAGTGTGCAGACAAAAAGCAGCTGTGTTTAGTCCTTGGTGCCTTTCCGGCTGTCTGTGTGGTTGTCCTTCTCGATTCGCTGCCGGGGCGCGCCATTTTTAAAAACCGAGGAACAACTACAATCGACAACTATGACAAAAGGTTAATCGAGGAGATTCGGAAATACAACCACTTGTACGATGCCTCAGACAAATTCTATGAAGATGCCAAGGTCTCTGCCAACTCCAGGAGGGAGATCAGCCAGATCCTTGAGCAGGATCCAAAGGAGTGTTTACAAAGATGGAAGAAACTGAGAGATAAATCCGCCGAAGTTCTCCTGAGTTCTCGAATAGGCTCCTCCTTGCGCTCTGGCGGGAAACTGCTGAGCGTCTCTAGAAATTCCAGACCGACGGTGCAAACTATGGGAGAATTATCCTGCCATAATGCAAGAGCACATAATTTCAATTTGAGAAAAGAATTTAATCTTCTTGCACTCAAAACTTATAATGCTCACACCCAAAACAAGCACTCTCTCTCAAATATTTTCTCTTCTCTCTCAAATCTTTGTTTCTTCTCTCAGATTTAATGCTTCTTGCACAGATATTTTCTCCTCTCGTTTGCCTCCTTCTCTTCACGCACAAACCGCGCTCTGCTCGGGTCTCAGTTACGCTTGCAAACCCGTAGGCTCTGCTTGTGGAATCCAACCTGTGGTCCTTTTCTGCATGTCTCTCCCCCTCTCTCATACCCCCTTTCCTTTCAGTCTACTTTTGAAAAAAATAAAATAAAAAAAAGACACTAGGGGAATAAAAAAACAAACAAAAAAAAAACAAAGAAGCAGGACCAAATCCAACAGTAACCTTTAGTTGGGGTTCATTATCTATAAACCGGGGTGGTTTGGGGGCATGAAGAGCAGAAGAAATGAAAAGGAAAGCTGGCGTAATCTCAGTATACAAGAAAGTTATTCATTCATCTAGATTTATATTACTTATACTTAAGAAATTATATAAATTCTTAATTTGTGTCACTGTTATTCTCATAAAGATTTCTCCTTACGTAGCCTGGTGGATTTAGTGAGTTGACTTTTCAATTAAAACCTCCCAGTTCTCCAAAATATGATCCATTACCAGGACTTTATTCCAGTTTCGTACAAAAGCACGGAGCCCCTAAAGGGACATGGAGGGAAAAAAAATAACTTTTGCGAGATCCCACAATACTTTTGCAAGATCCCGCAATAGTTTTGCGAGATCTCGCAAAAGTATTGCGGGATCTCGCAAAAGTTTATTTTTTGGTGAGATCTCGCAAAAGTTTATTTTTTCCCTCCATGTCCCTTTAGGAGCTCCGTAGGATTGCAAACTGACCTTGTCTCTCTTCATTCATGTAATGTCGTGTTTTGGGACTTCTCTAGAAATTAAGAATCTCTCCAAATCATCCTCCATGGTTGCAGCTGACACATGGGCGTATTATCCTCCCATAGAAGTACACTTTGCTCCTCCACTGCTGTGTGTTTGTTTTACTTCCGGTTCGCTGACATGGCAAAACGTTTTGCGAGATCTCGCAAAAGCTTATTTTTTGCGATATCTCGCAAAAGTATTGTGGGATCTCGCAAAGTTTATTTTTTCCCTTCATGTCCCTTTAGGGGCTCCGAACAAAAGAAATGGAAAAAGAGAAAGAAAAAAAAAACTTTCTTCCAGTTTCTGCCTCTTGTGGTAGGAAGAAACTCAACCCTGTTCTGTGGGAAAAATTTCATTACTAAAGTTTAAAAATAAAAACTTTTTTCCAATTAAAAAATAATGCTCCAATAAACCACAGCAACAGGTAAACAGGTTAATAACTTGGAATCAGGAAAAGCTTTATAATTTGCTTAATCTGCAGCAGCATCATGTTCTGTTCTTTTTCATGTTCCTCTTTGAGTTTTTCTTTAAAATATTCACACTTTAGGGCAAATTAAATCAGGCAGAAAACAGTCATTCAGACTATTTAATTCATCTGTTGAGTTTTCAGCTTTTTTTCCATATTAAAGCTGAAGGAAATATTGGATCAGTCAGACGGACGGATGACATCAGAGAGTTTCTGACTAAAAGAACGAGGTTTCTCCAATGATAAGGTCCAGCGGTTCTGATCCTGATCATCACAGTTATATTACACTACCCGTTTCTCTATATTTAACACCCAGTGCAATAAATATTTATATAAATGTAAATATCCACATAAATACCCATGTAAACACCCAACGCAATAACCGTGTATAATGATCCCACCGTCATATGTGGAGGCATTTTATATATCCCATGCACCTATTTCTTCCTTTGGCACATTCGCTTCTTTGCCTAATTGAGATGGAACGAGGAAATTCCTCCACTGAGAAATCAATAAAGATAATCAATCAATCAATAAAGCCAAAACACAAAGAGATGCAGGCGAATTAAAGCAGTAATAAAGTTCAATTCAAGAATTATTTTTCAGCTTGAGGCAGAAGCACAGCTGTTAGATGAACACAGAGCTACACTAAAATGTAAACATTTACTGTCCGCAGTTTGTTTCTTTGTTAATAACTAAACTGATAACAGCTCCAGGGTTTTCTAATAAATATTAACTTAGAGGGTCAAAACATCTGACATTATGTTTAATAGTTTAAAATCTAGCCAGAAACAAAAGAACCCAAAGAAGCCACATCGACCGATTACACTGAAAAAAAAATTATGAAACCATTTTTGGCATTTACTTAATAATATTTAACACAGTTGTTTTATGTCCTACTCTGCTAACATTAAACAAATATGTTAAAGTAACTAAATATGATTAAGTAAGTGCCAAAAATGGTTGCATTATGTTTTTCAGTGTAAAAGCATATAAAATGTTTCCTGGACTGAACTTCCTGTCACCCTGCAACCAAAAAAGGAGAAGTACTATTGTGTTACATGGCTAAAAATAAAATCTTTCAATTCTAGTATTTTATGCAACAGTAATAACAACCTGCTCTGTTTTATGCGTATTTAAACCAAACCTTAGATGTTGAAACAGTCCACAGAACTTTACTAATGAAGATAAATC